>NC_088233.1:4601827-4671827 GCF_036934945.1 Oncorhynchus masou masou
ATTAATTCTTAACTTTACGGTATAAGTTCTGATGTAAAACATTTGGAAGGGATTTATTTTGGGAGCTGTAAAGTGAGAATAAATGGAATAAACTAAAGTGCTGAAGTGATTAGCGACAGGACAATGAGGATCAACAATGTGGATTTTTCCAAAGTCATATTTCATTGTGCACGCATGATGAGATTAATATTGAACTATCTCTGATTAGTGAGTGAATGTTATTTATATTGAAGGTTACGTGGAGAAAATCGGACCTCTCTGAAATTAAAAAGGGAGTGTCCCTCCCCTATACTCAAAATAATAATTAAAACAAAGTGGATAGCGGAGAACATGCCTCACTTCTTGGCAAAACCAGAGCCTTAGATACGCGGTTTTAGAAACTGTTCTTCAAACTGGCAGCACAGGAATCTGCAGGCCAGAAGGTTGTGGGTTGGAGTAAGGATGGAAAGATCTCCTTCATAGTGAAAGGCCTCCCTTTCCACTCTAGACAGTAGGCCTCCCTTTCCACTCTAGACAGTAGGCCTCCCTTTCCACTCTAGACAGTAAACCTCCCTTTCCACCCCAGACAGTAGGCCTCCCTTTCCACTCTAGAGAGTAGACCTCCCTTTCCACCCCAGACAGTAGGCCTCCCTTTCCACTCTAGACAGTAGACCTCCCTTTCCACTCTAGACAGTAGGCCTCCCTTTCCACTCTAGACAGTAGGCCTCCCTTTCCACCCCAGACAGTAGGCCTCCCTTTCCACCCCAGACAGTAGGCCTCCCTTTCCACTCTAGACAGTAGACCTCCCTTTCCACTCTAGACAGTAGACCTCCCTTTCCACTCTAGACAGTCGACCTCCCTTTCCACTCTAGACAGTAGGCCTCCCTTTCCACTCTAGACAGTAGTCCTTCCTTTCCACCCCAGACAGTAGACCTCCCTTTCCACTCTAGACAGTAGGCCTCCCTTTCCACTCTAGACAGTAGGCCTCCCTTTCCACTCTAGACAGTAGGCCTCCATTTCCACTCTAGACAGTAGACCTCCCTTTCCACCCTAGACAGTAGACCTCCCTTTCCACTCTAGACAGTAGGCCTCCTTTCCACTCTAGACAGTAGACCTCCCTTTCCACTCTAGACAGTAGACATCCCTTTCCACTCTAGACAGTAGACCTCCCTTTCCACTCTAGACAGTAGGCCTCCCTTTCCACTCTAGACAGTAGACCTCCTTTTTCCACTCCCTAGACAGTAGGCCTCCTTTCCACTCTAGACAGTAGACCTCCCTTTCCACTCTAGACAGTAGACCTCCCTTTCCACTAGACAGTAGACCTCCCTTTCCACTCTAGACAGTAGGCCTCCCTTTCCACTCTAGACAGTAGGCCTCCCTTTCCACTCTAGACAGTAGACCTCCCTTTCCACTCTAGACAGTAGACCTCCCTTTCCACTCTAGACAGTAGGCCTCCTTTCCACTCTAGACACCTCCTTTTCCACTCTAGACAGCCTCCTTTCCACTCTAGACAGTAGACCTCCCTTTCCACTCTAGACCTCCTTTCCACTCTAGACCTCCCCTTTCCACTCTAGACAGTAGACCTCCTTTCCACTCTAGACAGTAGGCCTCCCTTTCCACTCTAGACAGTAGACCTCCCTTTCCACTCTAGACAGTAGACCTCCCTTTCCACTCTAGACAGTAGACCTCCTTTCCACTCTAGACAGTAGACCTCCCTTTCCACTCTAGACAGTAGGCCTCCTTTCCACTCTAGACAGTAGACCTCCCTTTCCACTCTAGACAGTAGACCTCCCTTTCCACTCCCAGACAGAGGCCTCCCTTTCCACTCTAGACAGTAGGCCTCCCTTTCCACTCTAGACAGTAGACCTCCCTTTCCACTCTAGACAGTAGGCCTCCCTTTCCACTCTAGACAGTAGGCCTCCCTTTCCACTCTAGACAGTCTAGACCTCCTTTCCACTCTAGACAGTAGACCTCCCTTTCCACTCTAGACAGTAGACCTCCCTTTCCACTCTAGACAGTCAACCTCCCTTTCCACTCTAGACAGTAGGCCTCCCTTTCCACTCTAGACAGTAGACCTCCCTTTCCACTCTAGACAGACCTCCCTTTCCACTCTAGACAGTAGACCTCCCTTTCCACTCCAGACATTCAACCTCCATTTCCACTCTAGACAGTAGGCCTCCATTTCCACTCTAGACAGTAGATCTCCCTTTCCACTCTAGACAGTAGACCTCCCTTTCCACTCTAGACAGTAGACCTCCCTTTCCACCCTAGACAGTAGACCTCCCTTTCCACTCTAGACAGTAGACCTCCTTTCCACTCTAGACAGTAGACCTCCTTTCCACTCTAGACAGTCGACCTCCCTTTCCACTCTAGACAGTAGACCTCCCTTTCCACTCTAGACAGTAGACCTCCCTTTCCACTCTAGACAGTAGGCCTCCCTTTCCACTCCAGACAGTAGGCCTCCCTTTCCACTCTAGACAGTAGACCTCCCTTTCCACTCTAGACAGTAGACCTCCTTTCCACTCTAGACAGTAGGCCTCCCTTTCCACTCTAGACAGTAGACCTCCCTTTCCACTCTAGACAGTCAACCTCCCTTTCCACTCTAGACAGTAGACCTCCTTTCCACTCTAGACAGTAGACCTCCCTTTCCACTCTAGACAGTAGACCTCCCTTTCCACTCTAGACAGTAGGCCTCCCTTTCCACTCTAGACAGTAGACCTCCCTTTCCACTCTAGACAGTAGACCTCCCTTTCCACTCTAGACAGTAGACCTCCCTTTCCACTCTAGACAGTAGACCTCCCTTTCCACTCTAGACAGTAGACCTCCCTTTCCACTCTAGACAGTAGACCTCCTTTCCACTCTAGACAGTAGACCTCCCTTTCCACTCTAGACAGTAGACCTCCCTTTCCACTCCAGACAGTAGGCCTCCCTTTCCACCCCAGACAGTAGGCCTCCCTTTCCACTCTAGACAGTAGACCTCCCTTTCCACTCTAGACAGTAGACCTCCCTTTCCACTCTAGACAGTAGACCTCCCTTTCCACTCTAGACAGTAGACCTCCCTTTCCACTCTAGACAGTAGGCCTCCCTTTCCACTCTAGACAGTAGACCTCCCTTTTCCACTCTAGACAGTAGGCCTCCCTTACCACTCTAGACAGTAGGCCTCCCTTTCCACTCTAGACAGTAGACCTCCCTTTCCACCCCAGACAGTAGGCCTCCTTTCCACTCTAGACAGTAGACCTCCCTTTCCACTCTAGACAGTAGACCTCCCTTTCCACTCTAGACAGTAGACCTCCCTTTCCACTCTAGACAGTAGGCCTCCCTTTCCACTCTAGACAGTAGGCCTCCCTTTCCAATCTAGACAGTAGACCTCCCTTTCCACTCTTGACAGTAGACCTCCCTTTCCACTCTAGACAGTAGACCTCCCTTTCCACTCTAGACAGTAGACCTCCCTTTCCACTCTAGACAGTAGACCTCCCTTTCCACTCTAGACAGTAGACCTCCCTTTCCACTCTAGACAGTAGACCTCCCTTTCCACTCTAGACAGTAGACCTCCCTTTCCACTCTAGACAGTAGCCCTCCCTTTCCACTCTAGACAGTAGACCTCCCTTTCCACTCTAGACAGTAGGCCTCCCTTTCCACTCTAGACAGTAGGCCTCCCTTTCCACTCTAGACAGTAGACCTCCCTTTCCACTCTAGACAGTAGGCCTCCCTTACCACTCTAGACAGTAGGCCTCCCTTTCCACTCTAGACAGTAGACCTCCCTTTCCACCCCAGACAGTAGGCCTCCCTTTCCACTCTAGACAGTAGGCCTCCCTTTCCACTCTAGACAGTAGACCTCCCTTTCCACTCTAGACAGTAGACCTCCCTTTCCACTCTAGACAGTAGGCCTCCCTTTCCACTCTAGACAGTAGGCCTCCCTTTCCAATCTAGACAGTAGACCTCCCTTTCCACTCTTGACAGTAGACCTCCCTTTCCACTCTAGACAGTAGACCTCCCTTTCCACTCTAGACAGTAGACCTCCCTTTCCACTCTAGACAGTAGACCTCCCTTTCCACTCTAGACAGTCGACCTCCCTTTCCACTCTAGACAGTAGGCCTCCCTTTCCACTCTAGACAGTAGTCCTTCCTTTCCACCCCAGACAGTAGACCTCCCTTTCCACTCTAGACAGTAGTCCTTCCTTTCCACTCTAGACAGTAGGCCTCCCTTTCCACTCTAGACAGTAGGCCTCCATTTCCACTCTAGACAGTAGACCTCCCTTTCCACCCTAGACAGTAGACCTCCCTTTCCACTCTAGACAGTAGGCCTCCCTTTCCACTCTAGACAGTAGACCTCCCTTTCCACTCTAGACAGTAGACCTCCCTTTCCACTCTAGACAGTAGACATCCCTTTACACTCTAGACAGTAGACCTCCCTTTCCACTCTAGACAGTAGGCCTCCCTTTCCACTCTAGACAGTAGACCTCCCTTTCCACTCTAGACAGTCGACCTCCCTTTCCACCCGACAGTAGGCCTCCCTTTCCACTCTAGACAGTAGGCCTCCCTTTCCACTCTAGACAGTAGACCTCCCTTTCCACTCTAGACAGTAGACCTCCCTTTCCACTCTAGACAGTAGGCCTCCCTTTCCACTCTAGACAGTAGGCCTCCCTTTCCACTCTAGACAGTAGACCTCCCTTTCCACTCTAGACAGTCAACCTCCCTTTCCACCCTAGACAGTAGGCCTCCCTTTCCACTCTAGACAGTAGACCTCCCTTTCCACTCTAGACAGTAGGCCTCCCTTTCCACTCTACACAGTCGACCTCCCTTTCCACTCTAGACAGTCGACCTCCCTTTCCACTCTAGACAGTAGACCTCCCTTTCCACTCTAGACAGTAGGCCTCCCTTTCCACTCTAGACAGTAGACCTCCCTTTCCACTCTAGACAGTAGGCCTCCCTTTCCACTCTAGACAGTAGACCTCCCTTTCCACTCTAGACAGTAGACCTCCCTTTCCACTCTAGACAGTAGGCCTCCCTTTCCACTCTAGACAGTAGACCTCCCTTTCCACTCTAGACAGTAGGCCTCCCTTTCCACCCCAGACAGTAGGCCTCCCTTTCCACTCTAGACAGTAGACCTCCCTTTCCACTCTAGACAGTAGGCCTCCCTTTCCACTCTAGACAGTAGACCTCCCTTTCCACTCTAGACAGTAGACCTCCCTTTCCACTCTAGACAGTAGGCCTCCCTTTCCACTCTAGACAGTAGACCTCCCTTTCCACTCTAGACAGTAGGCCTCCCTTTCCACCCCAGACAGTAGACCTCCTTTCCACTCTAGACAGTAGGCCTCCCTTTCCACTCTAGACAGTCGACCTCCCTTTCCACCCCAGACAGTAGGCCTCCCTTTCCACTCTAGACAGTAGGCCTCCCTTTCCACTCTAGACAGTAGACCTCCCTTTCCACTCTAGACAGTAGGCCTCCCTTTCCACTCTTTCCACTCTTTCCAGACAGTAGGCCTCCCTTTCCACTCTAGACAGTAGAGCTCCCTTTCCACTCTAGACAGTAGACCTCCCTTTCCACTCTAGACAGTCAACCTCCCTTTCCACCCTAGACAGTAGGCCTCCCTTTCCACTCTAGACAGTAGACCTCCCTTTCCACTCTAGACAGTCGACCTCCCTTTCCACTCTAGACAGTAGACCTCCCTTTCCACTCCAGACATTCAACCTCCATTTCCACTCTAGACAGTAGGCCTCCATTTCCACTCTAGACAGTAGATCTCCCTTTCCACTCTAGACAGTAGACCTCCCTTTCCACTCTAGACAGTAGACCTCCCTTTCCACCCTAGACAGTAGACCTCCCTTTCCACTCTAGACAGTAGACCTCCCTTTCCACTCTAGACAGTAGACCTCCCTTTCCACTCTAGACAGTCGACCTCCCTTTCCACTCTAGACAGTAGACCTCCCTTTCCACTCTAGACAGTAGACCTCCCTTTCCACTCTAGACAGTAGGCCTCCCTTTCCACTCCAGACAGTAGGCCTCCCTTTCCACTCTAGACAGTAGACCTCCCTTTCCACTCTAGACAGTAGACCTCCCTTTCCACTCTAGACAGTAGGCCTCCCTTTCCACTCTAGACAGTAGACCTCCCTTTCCACTCTAGACAGTCAACCTCCCTTTCCACTCTAGACAGTAGACCTCCCTTTCCACTCTAGACAGTAGACCTCCCTTTCCACTCTAGACAGTAGACCTCCCTTTCCACTCTAGACAGTAGGCCTCCCTTTTCTAGACAGTAGACCTCCCTTTCCACTCTAGACAGTAGACCTCCCTTTCCACTCTAGACAGTAGACCTCCCTTTCCACTCTAGACAGTAGACCTCCCTTTCCACTCTAGACAGTAGACCTCCTTTCCACTCTAGACAGTAGACCTCCCTTTCCACTCTAGACAGTAGACCTCCCTTTCCACTCTAGACAGTAGACCTCCTTTCCACTCTAGACAGTAGACCTCCCTTTCCACTCTAGACAGTAGACCTCCTTTCCACTCTAGACAGTAGGCCTCCCTTTCCACTCTAGACAGTAGGCCTCCCTTTCCACTCTAGACAGTAGACCTCCCTTTCCACTCTAGACAGTAGGCCTCCCTTACCACTCTAGACAGTAGGCCTCCTTTCCACTCTAGACAGTAGACCTCCTTTCCACCCCAGACAGTAGGCCTCCCTTTCCACTCTAGACAGTAGACCTCCCTTTCCACTCTAGACAGTAGACCTCCCTTTCCACTCTAGACAGTAGACCTCCCTTTCCACTCTAGACAGTAGGCCTCCCTTTCCACTCTAGACAGTAGGCCTCCCTTTCCAATCTAGACAGTAGACCTCCCTTTCCACTCTTGACAGTAGACCTCCCTTTCCACTCTAGACAGTAGACCTCCCTTTCCACTCTAGACAGTAGACCTCCCTTTCCACTCTAGACAGTAGACCTCCCTTTCCACTCTAGACAGTAGACCTCCCTTTCCACTCTAGACAGTAGACCTCCCTTTCCACTCTAGACAGTAGCCCTCCCTTTCCACTCTAGACAGTAGACCTCCCTTTCCACTCTAGACAGTAGGCCTCCCTTTCCACTCTAGACAGTAGGCCTCCCTTTCCACTCTAGACAGTAGACCTCCCTTTCCACTCTAGACAGTAGGCCTCCTTACCACTCTAGACAGTAGGCCTCCCTTCCACTCTAGACAGTAGACCTCCCTTTCCACCCCAGACAGTAGGCCTCCCTTTCCACTCTAGACAGTAGGCCTCCCTTTCCACTCTAGACAGTAGACCTCCTTTCCACTCTAGACAGTAGACCTCCCTTTCCACTCTAGACAGTAGGCCTCCCTTTCCACTCTAGACAGTAGGCCTCCCTTTCCACTCTAGACAGTAGACCTCCCTTTCCACTCTAGACAGTAGGCCTCCTTTCCACTCTAGACAGTAGGCCTCCCTTTCCACTCTAGACAGTAGGCCTCCCTTTCCACTCTAGACAGTAGGCCTCCTTTCCACTCTAGACAGTAGACCTCCCTTTCCACTCTAGACAGTCAGACCTCCCTTTCCACCTAGACAGTAGGCCTCCCTTTCCACTCTAGACAGTAGACCTCTCCTTTCCACTAGACCTCCCTTTCCACTCTAGACAGTAGACCTCCTTTCCACTCTAGACATTCAAGTAGACAGTAGGCCTCCATTTCCACTCTAGACAGTAGATCTCCCTTTCCACTCTAGACAGTAGACCTCCCTTTCCACTCTAGACAGTAGACCTCCCTTTCCACCTAGACAGTAGACCTCTTTCCACTCTAGACAGTAGACCTCCCTTTCCACTCTAGACAGTAGACCTCCTTTCCACTCTAGACAGTAGACCTCCTTTCCACTCTAGACAGTAGACCTCCCTTTCCACTCTAGACAGTAGACCTCCCTTTCCACTCTAGACAGTAGGCCTCCCTTTCCACTCCAGACAGTAGCCTCCCTTTCCACTCTAGACAGTAGACCTCCCTTTCCACTCTAGACAGTAGACCTCCCTTTCCACTCTAGACAGTAGGCCTCCCTTTCCACTCTAGACAGTAGACCTCCCTTTCCACTCTAGACAGTAGACCTCCCTTTCCACTCTAGACAGTAGACCTCCTTTCCACTCTAGACAGTAGACCTCCCTTTCCACTCTAGACAGTAGACCTCCCTTTCCACTCTAGACAGTAGGCCTCCCTTTCCACTCTAGACAGTAGGCCTCCCTTTCCACTCTAGACAGTAGACCTCCCTTTCCACTCTAGACAGTAGACCTCCCTTTCCACTCTAGACAGTAGACCTCCCTTTCCACTCTAGACAGTAGACCTCCCTTTCCACTCTAGACAGTAGACCTCCCTTTCCACTCTAGACAGTAGACCTCCCTTTCCACTCTAGACAGTAGACCTCCCTTTCCACTCCAGACAGTAGGCCTCCCTTTCCACCCCAGACAGTAGGCCTCCCTTTCCACTCTAGACAGTAGACCTCCCTTTCCACTCTAGACCTCCCTTTCCACTCTAGACAGTAGACCTCCCTTTCCACTCTAGACAGTAGACCTCCCTTTCCACTCTAGACAGTAGGCCTCCCTTTCCACTCTAGACAGTAGGCCTCCCTTTCCACTCTAGACAGTAGACCTCCCTTTCCACTCTAGACAGTAGGCCTCCCTTACCACTCTAGACAGTAGGCCTCCCTTTCCACTCTAGACAGTAGACCTCCCTTTCCACCCCAGACAGTAGGCCTCCCTTTCCACTCTAGACAGTAGACCTCCCTTTCCACTCTAGACAGTAGACCTCCCTTTCCACTCTAGACAGTAGACCTCCCTTTCCACTCTAGACAGTAGGCCTCCCTTTCCACTCTAGACAGTAGGCCTCCCTTTCCAATCTAGACAGTAGACCTCCCTTTCCACTCTTGACAGTAGACCTCCTTTCCACTCTAGACAGTAGACCTCCCTTTCCACTCTAGACAGTAGACCTCCCTTTCCACTAGACAGTAGACCTCCCTTTCCACTCTAGACAGTAGACCTCCCCTTTCCACTCTAGACAGTAGACCTCCCTTTCCACTCTAGACAGTAGCCCTCCCTTTCCACTCTAGACAGTAGACCTCCCTTTCCACTCTAGACAGTAGGCCTCCTTTCCACTCTAGACAGTAGGCCTCCTTTCCACTCTAGACAGTAGACCTCCCTTTCCACTCTAGACAGTAGGCCTCCCTTTCCACTCTAGACAGTAGGCCTCCTTTCCACTCTAGACAGTAGACCTCCCTTTCCACCCCAGACAGTAGGCCTCCCTTTCCACTCTAGACAGTAGGCCTCCCTTTCCACTCTAGACCTCCCTTTCCACTCTAGTAGACCTCCCTTTCCACTCTAGACAGTAGGCCTCCCTTTCCACTCTAGACAGTAGGCCTCCCTTTCCAAAGACCTCCCTTTCCACTCTAGACAGTAGACCTCCCTTTCCACTCTAGACAGTAGACCTCCCTTTCCACTCTAGACAGTAGACCTCCCTTTCCACTCTAGACAGTAGACCTCCCTTTCCACTCTAGACAGTAGACCTCCCTTTCCACTCTAGACAGTAGACCTCCCTTTCCACTCTAGACAGTAGACCTCCCTTTCCACTCTAGACAGTAGACCTCCTTTCCACTCTAGACAGTAGACCTCCCTTTCCAGTCTAGACAGTAGACCTCCCTTTCCACTCTAGACAGTAGACCTCCCTTTCCACTCTAGACAGTAGACCTCCCTTTCCACTCTAGACAGTAGACCTCCCTTTCCACTCTAGACAGTAGACCTCCCTTTCCACTCTAGACAGTAGCCTCCCTTTCCACTCTAGACAGTAGACCTCCCTTTCCACTCTAGACAGTAGACCTCCCTTTCCACTCTAGACAGTAGACCTCCCTTTCCACTCTAGACAGGCCTCCTCTAGACAGTAGACCTCCTTTCCACTCTAGACAGTAGACCTCCCTTTCCACTCTAGACAGTAGGCCTCCCTTTCCACTCTAGACAGTAGACCTCCTTTCCACTCTAGACAGTAGACCTCCCTTTCCACTCTAGACAGTAGACCTCCTTTCCACTCTAGACCTCCTTTCCACTCTAGACAGTAGACCTCCCTTTCCACTCTAGACAGTAGACCTCCCTTTCCACTCTAGACAGTAGACCTCCCTTTCCACTCTAGACAGTAGACCTCCCTTTCCACTCTAGACAGTAGACCTCCTTTCCACTCTAGACAGTAGACCTCCCTTTCCACTCTAGACAGTAGACCTCCCTTTCCACTCTAGACAGTAGACCTCCATTTCCACTCTAGACAGTAGACCTCCCTTTCCACTCTAGACAGTAGACCTCCCTTTCCACTCTAGACAGTAGACCTCCATTTCCACTCTAGACAGTAGACCTCCCTTTCCACTCTAGACAGTAGACCTCCCTTTCCACTCCAGACAGTAGGCCCTCCCTTTCCACTCTAGACAGTAGGCCTCCTTTCCACTCTAGACAGTAGACCTCCCTTTCCACTCTAGACAGTAGACCTCCCTTTCCACTCTAGACAGTAGGCCTCCTTTCCACTCTAGACAGTAGACATCCCTTTCCACTCTAGACAGTAGGCCTCCCTTTCCACTCTAGAGGTAGGCCTCCCTTTCCACCCCAGACAGTAGACCTCCCTTTCCACTCTAGACAGTAGGCCTCCCTTTCCACTCTAGACAGGTAGACAGTAGCCTCCCTTTCCACTCTAGACAGTAGGCTTACCACTTAGAAGGTAGACCTCCCTTTCCACTCTAGACAGTAGACCTCCCTTTCCACTCTAGACAGTAGGCCTCCCTTTCCACTCTAGACAGTAGGCCTCCCTTTCCACTCTAGACAGTAGACCTCCCTTTCCACCCCAGACAGTAGACCTCCCTTTCCACTCTAGACAGTAGACCTCCCTTTCCACTCTAGACAGTAGGCCTCCCTTTCCACTCTAGACAGTAGACCTCCCTTTCCACTCTAGACAGTAGACCAACCAACGCAGAAAAATGAACCCTTTCACTGCTGGCTCCTGTTCTTCCGTGGCTTAATCCAATGACAGAATATTTCTACTGAGAGCTGTCTGGGTTTAAACATATTCTATTGTACAGAAAGTGAATCGCTTAATCAATTGACAGTGACAGAAATAGATTACTTCCCAAGCAAAGATGAAAACAAAAAGTGTCTCTTTGGCGATAGAAGGTTGTAGCTCAGCCTCTGAATGTCAAAGAAAATAATCAATGATATTCCCCACAATGCATCAGAGGCACGTCTTTCCCAGGTATTTTACAGCTTGTTTCTAGCATAAAGCATTGCGGACCAAAGCTCTTTTATAGATCACTTTATATAATCAGATCCTTTAAAAAAAATATGTTCTTCTAAATCTTAGACTAACAATGGTTCGGCCTGTGTTTTCTGCCAGTTTCTTTACTAAAAGCTTGGCCTACGGCATGCCGTCTCATAACCCCTCCATTTTCAGTCTTGGTTTTAACTTAACAGCCCTTCACTGACACAGAGGTAGACTAGTTAAAGGTAGGCTAGTTAAAGGTAGGCTAGTTAAAGGTAGGCTAGTTAAAGGTAGTTAGTTAAAGGTAGGCTAGTTAAAGGTAGGCTAGTTAAAGGTAGTTAGTTAAAGGTAGGCTAGTTAAAGGTAGGCTAGTTAAAGGTAGTTAGTTAAAGGTAGGCTAGTTAAAGGTAGTTAGTTAAAGGTAGTTAGTTAAAGGTAGGCTAGTTAAAGGTAGGCTAGTTAAAGGTAGGCTAGTTAAAGGTAGGCTCGTTAAAGGTAGGCTAGTTAAAGGTAGGCTCGTTAAAGGTAGGCTAGTTAAAGGTAGACTAGTTAAAGGTAGGCTAGTTAAAGGTAGGCTCGTTAAAGGTAGGCTCGTTAAAGGTAGGCTAGTTAAAGGTAGGCTCGTTAAAGGTAGGCTAGTTAAAGGTAGGCTGGTTAAAGGTAGGCTAGTTAAAGGTAGACTATTTAAAGGTAGGCTAGTTAAAGGTAGGCTCGTTAAAGGTAGGCTCGTTAAAGGTAGGCTAGTTAAAGGTAGGCTCGTTAAAGGTAGGCTAGTTAAAGGTAGACTAGTTAAAGGTAGGCTAGTTAAAGGTAGGCTAGTTAAAGGTAGGCTAGTTAAAGGTAGGCTATTTAAAGGTAGGCTCGTTAAAGGTAGGCTAGTTAAAGGTAGGCTAGTTAAAGGTAGGCTAGTTAAAGGTAGGCTAGTTAAAGGTAGTTAGTTAAAGGTAGGCTCGTTAAAGGTAGGCTAGTTAAAGGTAGGCTAGTTAAAGGTAGGCTAGTTAAAGGTAGACTAGTTAAAGGTAGGCTAGTTAAAGGTAGGCTAGTTAAAGGTAGGCTAGTTAAAGGTAGGCTAGTTAAAGGTAGGCTAGTTAAAGGTAGGCTCGTTAAAGGTAGGCTAGTTAAAGGTAGGCTAGTTAAAGGTAGGCTAGTTAAAGGTAGACTAGTTAAAGGTAGGCTAGTTAAAGGTAGGCTAGTTAAAGGTAGGCTAGTTAAAGGTAGGCTCGTTAAAGGTAGGCTAGTTAAAGGTAGGCTCGTTAAAGGTAGGCTAGTTAAAGGTAGGCTCGTTAAAGGTAGGCTAGTTAAAGGTAGACTAGTTAAAGGTAGACTAGTTAAAGGTAGGCTAGTTAAAGGTAGGCTAGTTAAAGGTAGACTAGTTAAAGGTAGACTAGTTAAAGGTAGACTAGTTAAAGGTAGACTAGTTAAAGGTAGGCTAGTTAAAGGTAGGCTAGTTAAAGGTAGACTAGTTAAAGGTAGACTAGTTAAAGGTAGACTAGTTAAAGGTAGACTAGTTAAAGGTAGACTAGTTAAAGGTAGACTAGTTAAAGGTAGACTAGTTAAAGGTAGACTAGTTAAAGGTAGGCTAGTTAAAGGTAGACTAGTTAAAGGTAGACTAGTTAAAGGTAGACTAGTTAAAGGTAGACTAGTTAAAGGTAGGCTAGTTAAAGGTAGACTAGTTAAAGGTAGACTAGTTAAAGGTAGACTAGTTAAAGGTAGGCTGGTTAAAGGTAGGCTAGTTAAAGGTAGACTAGTTAAAGGTAGACTAGTTAAAGGTAGACTAGTTAAAGGTAGGCTAGTTAAAGGTAGGCTAGTTAAAGGTAGGCTATTTAAAGGTAGGCTAGTTAAAGGTAGGCTAGTTAAAGGTAGGCTATTTAAAGGTAGGTTATTTAAAGGTAGGCTAGTTAAAGGTAGGCTAGTTAAAGGTAGGCTATTTAAAGGTAGGCTGGTTAAAGGTAGGCTGGTTAAAGGTAGACTAGTTAAAGGTAGGATAGTTAAAGGTAGGCTATTTAAAGGTAGGATATTTAAAGGTAGGCTATTTAAAGGTAGGCTAGTTAAATGTAGGCTAGTTAAAGGTAGGCTATTTAAAGGTAGGCAAGTTAAAGGTAGGCTAGTTAAAGGTAGGCTATTTAAAGGTAGACTAGTTAAAGGTAGGCTATTTAAAGGTAGGCTGGTTAAAGGTAGGCTGGTTAAAGGTAGACTAGTTAAAGGTAGGATAGTTAAAGGTAGGCTATTTAAAGGTAGGCTATTTAAAGGTAGGCTAGTTAAAGGTAGGCTAGTTAAAGGTAGGCTATTTAAAGGTAGGCAAGTTAAAGGTAGGCTAGTTAAAGGTAGGCTAGTTAAAGGTAGGCTAGTTAAAGGTTGGCTAGTTAAAGGTAGGCTAGTTAAAGGTAGGCTAGTTAAAGAGTGCATTGGTGGGTGAAGGAGTTGACCGACAAAATCTATGGATATAGCAGCCTATAGCCTAATTTAATTTGTCAAACAGGTAGGTCCACCTCTCATTGCATAAATAGGAAGAAATTTGCTCCAACACAAAGCCCTCTTGTTGTTAGTAGAGTCTAATTAAAATGAAGACGGTTGAAATGAATTATGCCTACTCGATGTTTCCTACGTTCAGCACCATGAGTTGTTCATTTCTGATTGGTTGCGCCTTGGCTGCTTCAAGTTTTAGAACCACAATATAAATTACTTGAATCTGACTTATTGTGAAGTCAATAACTCTAATAAATAAATCATGAGCAAGAAACATTTTTTATTTTATTTTTTTAAATCAATTATAGTACTAGCAAGCTATCAAAGTTCACCTCTGGTCCTCCTTTTCATCTTTGAACTCTCCTTCTCAAACTGAACAGAACATAGGTGTCACGCCCTGTCTTAGTATTTTGTGTTTTTCTTCATTTATTTGGTCAGGCCAGGGTGTGGCATGGGGTTTTGTATGTGGTGTGTTTTGTCTTGGGTTTTTTTCATAGGTATTGGGATTGTAGCTTAGTGGGGTGTTCTAGATTAGTCTATGGCTGTCTGAAGTGGTTCTCAATCAGAGGCAGGTGTTTATCGTTGTCTCTGATTGGGAACCATATTTAGGCAGCCATATTCTTTGAGTGTTTCGTGGGTGATTGTCCTTATGGTCTGTAGTGTATTCGGTTCATTGTTTTTGTAGTGTTTGGATTCGTGTTGCTTCAGTTTATTAAACATGGATCGTAATCTACACGTCGCATTTTGGTCCGACTCTTCATCACCTACAGAAAACCGTAACAATAGGTTATAGGCTAGTCCATGTACATTTTTTGGGGGGGACTAGGCTTCATCAACAACAAAAACATTTTGGGGGAAGAAGCCTTTGACCTACTTCCTGCACTGTCACTGAAGGCCTGCATAGCCATTGGTTAGGCAGCAAACAAAAACATTTATTTAACCTTTATTTAACCAGGCAAGTCAGTTAAGAGCAAATTCTTATTTTCAATGACGGCCTAGGAACAGTGGGTTAACTGCCTTGTTCAGGGGCAGAATGACAGATTTGTACCTTGTCAGCTCGGGGGTTTGAACTTGCATCCTTCCGGTTACTAGTCCAACGCTCTAACCATTAGGCGACCCTGCCACTCCATTTGATCAGGAAGAGCAGGGCAAGCCGGGGCTCAGGGTTGGAAAATCCATTGCAGCGTGTGGGGCGGCAGGAAGACCGGCAGGTCGGATCACTGGGCCCGCAACCGACTTTGCTTTGTGCTTCTCCGAGCACTTCGTGGCCTATAGGCTATGGATCATGGGATTGAGACCACTCTAACTAGCCTATAGGCTATGGATCATGGGATTGAGACCACTCTAACTAGCCTATAGGTTATGGATCATGGGATTGAGACCACTCTAACTAGCCTATAGGTTATGGATCATGGGATTGAGACCACTCTAACTAGCCTATAGGTTATGGATCATGGGATTGAGACCACTCTAACTAGCCTATAGGCTACGGATCATGGGATTGAGACCACTCTAACTAGCCTATAGGCTACGGATCATGGGATTGAGACCACTCTAACTAGCCTATAGGTTATGGATCATGGGATTGAGACCACTCTAACTAGCCTATAGGTTATGGATCATGGGATTGAGACCACTCTAACTAGCCTATAGGCTACGGATCATGGGATTGAGACCACTCTAACTAGCCTATAGGTTATGGATCATGGGATTGAGACCACTCTAACTAGCCTATAGGTTATGGATCATGGGATTGAGACCACTCTAACTAGCCTATAGGCTACGGATCATGGGATTGAGACCACTCTAACTAGCCTATAGGTTATGGATCATGGGATTGAGACCACTCTAACTAGCCTATAGGCTACGGATCATGGGATTGAGACCACTCTAACTAGCCTATAGGTTATGGATCATGGGATTGAGACCACTCTAACTAGCCTATAGGCTACGGATCATGGGATTGAGACCACTCTAACTAGCCTATAGGCTACGGATCATGGGATTGAGACCACTCTAACTAGCCTATAGGTTATGGATCATGGGATTGAGACCACTCTAACTAGCCTATAGGCTATGGATCATGGGATTGAGACCACTCTAACTAGCCTATAGGTTATGATTGAGACCACTCTAACTAGCCTATAGGTTATGATTGAGACCACTCTAACTAGCCTATAGGTTATGGATCATGGGATTGAGACCACTCTAACTAGCCTATAGGTGGATCATGGGATTGAGACCACTCTAACTAGCCTATAGGTTATGATTGAGACCACTCTAACTAGCCTATAGGTTATGATTGAGACCACTCTAACTAGCCTATAGGTTATGATTGAGACCACTCTAACTAGCCTATAGGTTATGATTGAGACCACTCTAACTAGCCTATAGGTTATGATTGAGACCACTCTAACTAGCCTATAGGTTATGATTGAGACCACTCTAACTAGCCTATAGGTTATGATTGAGACCACTCGAACTAGCCTATAAGTTATGATTGAGACCACTCTAACTAGCCTATAGGTTATGATTGAGACCACTCTAACTAGCCTATAGGTTATGATTGAGACCACTCTAACTAGCCTATAGGTTATGATTGAGACCACTCTAACTAGCCTATAGGTTAGGATTGAGACCACTCTAACTAGCCTATAGGTTATGATTGAGACCACTCTAACTAGTCTATAGGTTATGATTGAGACCACTCTAACTAGTCTATAGGTTATGATTGAGACCACTCTAACTAACCTATAGGTTATGATTGAGACCACTCTAACTAGCCTATAGGCACACTTGATATTGCACGTCCAGTGGAGAATCAGAGATGAGGGCACACATCCATAAATAGCCTAATAAGCAACGAAATTCTTAAACACTGGTATAAAGGTTGACATTTCATAAATTACAAATGACATGACCCTCCCCTGGACTAGATTTAAGAAAATAAATACTAAACCTTCCCCTTGAATGAAATTAAAAAGCATGACCCTCCTCCATTTTCCTCCAGGTCTCCATTCTGTACATTTTCCATCCATCCCTTAACTTTCTGTTCTGTTCAGTAAACATCATTCTGTGTACGTCTCGATGACGATGCTCTTGAGTGAGTATTCATTAAGAATCAGTGGTCAAAACCGGAACTGTGAGTAACTCTCTCTCTGTGTAGTTTTCCCATGCTTGCCTAGCGCTCTGCATGTATAAGCCCACCACAGTGGCACTATTTTCTATATAAACACTGCATTAAGCGCTATTAGACAGGACCACGCAGACAATGGCCTGGTCACAGCTGGGATGTCACTGAATATGTTTGGGCCTCATTACTCATTACTTATTTGCTTAGTGCGCAATAGAAGGAACAATGTGTACTGTTTTCCCCTGTGTTCTAATGTTCTAGTGTGTTCTAATTTTTTATTTCACCTTTATTTAACCAGGTAGGCTAGTTGAGAACAAGTTCTCATTTACAATTGCGACCTGGCCAAGATAAAGCAAAGCAGTTCGACACATACAACGACACAGAGTTACACATGGAGCAAAACAAACATACAGTCAATAATACAGTATAAACAAGTCTATATACGATGTGAGCAAATGAGGTGAGATAAAGGAGGTAAAGGCAAAAAAAGGCCATGGTGGCAAAGTAAATACAATATAGCAAGTAAAACACTGGAATGGTAGATTTGCAATGGAAGAATGTGCAAAGTAGAAATAAAAATAATGGGGTGCAAAGGAGCAAAATAAATAAATTGATTAAGTACAGTAGGGAAAGAGGTAGTTGTTTGGGCTAAATATATAAAAATATAGGTGGGCTATGTACAGGTGCAGTAATCTGTGAGCTGCTCTGACAGTTGGTGCTTAAAGCTAGTGAGGGAGATAAGTGTTTCCAGTTTCAGAGATTTTTGTAGTTCTTTCCAGTCATTGGCAGCAGAGAACTGGAAGGAGAGGCGGCCAAAGAAAGAATTGGTTTTGGGGGTGACTAGAGAGATATACATGCTGGAGCGTGTGCTCCAGGTGGGAGATGCTATGGTGACCAGCGAGCTGAGATAAGGGGGGACTTTACCTAGCAGGGTAGATGACATGGTAGATGACATGGAGCCAGTGGGTTTGGCGACGAGTATGAAGCCAGTGGGTTTGGCGACGAGTATGAAGCGAGGGCCAGCCAACGAGAGCGTACAGGTCGCAATGGTGGGTAGTATATGGGGCTTTGGTGACAAAACGGATAGCACTGTGATAGACTGCATCAAATTTGTTGAGTAGGGTATTGGAGGCTATTTTGTAAATGACATCGCCAAAGTCGAGGATTGGTAGGATGGTCAGTTTTACAAGGGTATGTCTGGCAGCAAGAGTGAAGGATGCTTTGTTGCGAAATAGGAAGCCAATTCTAGATTTAACTTTGGATTGGAGATATTTGATATGGGTCTGGAAGGAGAGTTTAACCAGACACCTAATTATTTGTAGTTGTCCACGTATTCTAAGTCAGAGCCGTCCAGAGTAGTGATGTTGGACAGGCGGGTAGGTGCAGGTAGCGATCGGTTGAAGAGCATGCATTTAGTTTTACTTGTATTTAAGAGCAATTGGAGGCCACGGAAGGAGAGTTGTATGGCATTGAAGCTCGTCTTGAGGTAAGTTCATTGCAGCTTGCCTGGAGGGTTGTTAACACAGTGTCCAAAGAAGGGCCAGAAGTATACAGAATGGTGTCGTCTGCGTAGAGGTGGATCAGAGACTCACCAGCAGCAAGAGCGACCTCATTGATGTATACAGAGAAGAGAGTCGGTCCAAGAATTGAACCCTGTGGCACCCCCATAGAGATTGCCAGAGGTCCGGACAGCAGAGCCTCCGATTTGACACACTGAACTCAGAGAAGTAGTTGGTGAACCAGGCGAGGCAATCATTTGAGAAACCAAGGCTGTCGAGTCTGCCGATGAGGATGTGGTGATTGACAGAGTCGAATGCCTTGGCCAGATCAATGAACACGGCTGCACAGTAATGTTTCTTATCGATGGCGGTTAAGATATCATTTAGGACCTTGAGCGTGGCTGAGATGCACCCATGACCAGCTCTGAAACCAGATTGCATAGCAGAGAAGGTATGGTGAGATTCGAAATGGTCGGTAATCTTTGTTGACTTGGCTTTCAAAGACCTTAGAAAGGCATGGTAGGATAGATATAGGTCTGTAGCAGTTTGGGTCAAGAGTGTCCCCCCCCTTTGAAGAGGGGGATGACCGCAGCTGCTTTCCAATCTTTGGGAATCTCAGACGACACGAAAGAGAGGTTGAACAGGCTAGTAATAGGGGTGGCAACAATTTCGGCAGATCATTTTAGAAAGAAAGGGTCCAGATTGTCTAGCCCGGCTGATTTGTAGGGGTCCAGATTTTGCAGCACACAGAACATCAGCTGACTGGATTTGGGAGAAGGAGAAATGGGGAAGGCTTGGGCGAGTTGCTGTGGGGGGTGCAGTGCTGTTGACCGGGGTAGGAGTAGCCAGGTGGAAAGCATGGCCAGCCGTAGAAAAATGCTTATTGAAATTCTCAATTATGGTGGATTTATCAGTGGTAACAGTGTTTCCTATCTTCAGTGCAGTGGGCAGCTGGGAGGAGGTGTTCTTATTCTCCATGGACTTTACAGTGTCCCAGAACGTTTTTGAGTTAGTGTTGCAGGAAGCAAATTTCTGCTTGAAAAAGCTAGCCTGGGCTTTTCTAACTGCCTGTGTATAATGGTTTCTAGCTTCCCTGAACAGCTGCATATCACGGTGGCTGTTCGATGCTAATGCAGAACGCCGTAGGATGTTTTTGTGTTGGTTAAGGGCAGTCAGGTCTGGGGAGAACAAAGGGCTATATCTTTTCCTTGGTTCTAAATTTCTTGAATGGGGTTTATTTAAGATGGTTAGGAAGGCATTTAAAAAAATATCCAGGCATCCTCTACTGACGGGATGAGATCAATATCCTTCCAGGATACCCCGGCCAGGTCGATTAGAAAGGCCTGCTCGCTGATGTGTTTCAGGGAGCGTTTTACAGTGATGAGTGGAGGTCGTTTGACCGCTGACCCATTACAGATGCAGGCAATGAGGCAGTGCTCGCTGAGATCTTGGTTGAAGACAGCAGAGGTGGATTTAGAGGGCAAGTTGGTTAGGATGATATCTATGAGGGTGCCTGTGTTTAAGGCTTTGGGGAGGTACCTGGTAGGTTCATTGATAATTTGTGTGAGATTGAGGGCATCAAGTTTAGATTGTAGGATGGCTGGGGTGTTAAGCATGTTCCAGTTTAGGTCGCCTAGCAGCACAAGCTCTGAAGATAGATGAGGGGCAGTCAGTTCACATATGGTGTCCAGAGCACAGCTGGGGGCAGAGGGTGGTCTATAGCAGGCTGCAACGGTGAGAGATTTGTTTTTAGAGAGGTGGATTTTTAAAAGTAGAAGTTCAAATTGTTTGGGTACAGACCTGGATAGTGCTAATGTTCTAGTGTGTTCTGCGGTTTAAATGTGTTCTAATGTTCTAGTGTGTTCTACAGTTTAAATGTCCTCTAATGTTCTTCGGTTGAAATGTGTTCTAATGTGCTAGTGTGTTCTACGGTTTAAATGTGTTCTAATGTTCTAGTGTGTTCTACGGTTTAAATGTGTTCTAATGTTATAGTGTGTTCTAGGGTTTAAATGTCCTCTAATGTTCTTCGGTTGAAATGTGTTCTAATGTTCTAGTGTGTTCTACGGTATAAATGTGTTCTAATGTTCTAGTGTGTTCTTCGGTTTAAATATGTTCTAATGTTCTAGTGTGTTCTAGGGTTTAAATGTCCTCTAATGTTCTTTGGTTTAAATGTGTTCTAATGTTATAGTGTGTTCTAGGGTTTAAATGTGTTCTAATGTTATAGTGTGTTCTAGGGTTTAAATGTCTTCTAATGTTCTTCGGTTTAAATGTGTTCTAATGTTCAAGTGTGTTCTCATGTGTATAGGGATTTTGATTGATAGATTTAGCTACTAATCACCTGTAGAATTAACTTTAAAGCAACGCTGTAGCAATGCCCGACAGCATCCATCTCAGAGATATAATTACCAGCTTGAGAGTAATATTGCAAGAATCAGATCACTGTCGGTTCTCCATTTCAAGCCCATGATGATACAAAGCAGCCAATGGTCCCATCCTAAATCGTACCCCATTCCCTATATAGTGCACTAGGGTCCATAAGGCCATGGTAAAAATGTAGTGCACTATATAGAGAATAGGGTGCCATTTGAGATGCAACCATCTTTAGTCGGGCATTGTGATAGAAGGCCAGGGTTTGAGGGTGGGATGTTCTTGCTTTCACCAAATCCAGACACAATCATCATCAGGGGGATTATGGGGCTAGAAAATGAAAATAGCATTTTTATCTCTCATTAATTTCAATGCATGAGTCTGAGAGCTCTTTGATGGAAACTAGGAGACAAATACTAAAGATATGGATGAGCCAGAGGCAAGGAAGGGAGATTACAAGAAAGCAGGGCTCCAGTATGATAATGAGGAAGAAAGAGACAAAATGTTGTTGTTTTTTTGAGGGGAGGGAGGGGGGTCCGCAAACTAATGACAAAACTAACTTTGGGGACGGGCTAAACGGAAAAGCAGAATGAGAAATTTTATTGTCACATACAAAGGATAGGTGCAGTGAAATGTATTGTTTTACAGGGTCAGTCATAGTAGTGTGATAGGTGTTGTTTTACAGGGTCATAGTAGTATGATAGGTGTTGTTTTACAGGGTCAGTCATAGTAGTATGATAGGTGTTGTTTTACAGGGTCAGTCATAGTAGTATGATAGGTGTTGTTTTACAGGGTCAGTCATAGTAGTATGATAGGTGTTGTTTTACAGGGTCAGTCATAGTAGTATGATAGGTGTTGTTGTACAGGGTCAGTCATAGTAGTGTGATAGGTGTTGTTTTACAGGGTCAGTCATAGTAGTATGATAGGTGTTGTTTTACAGGGTCAGTCATAGTAGTATGATAGGTGTTGTTTTACAGGGTCAGTCATAGTAGTATGATAGGTGTTGTTTTACAGGGTCAGTCATAGTAGTATGATAGGTGTTGTTTTACAGGGTCAGTCATAGTCGACTCAGTACTGGTACCCTGTGTCATAGTAGTATGATAGGTGTTGGTACAGGGTCAGTCATAGTAGTATGATAGGTGTTGGTACAGGGTCAGTCATAGTTTATAGGTGTTGTTTTACAGGGTCAGTCATAGTAGTATGATAGGTGTTGTTTTACAGGGTCAGTCATAGTAGTATATAGCCTGGTACAGGTGTATGACAGGTGTTTTACAGGGTCAGTTAGTATATAGTACAGGGTCAGTCATAGTAGTATGATAGGTGTTCAGTACTGGTACCCTGTGTATATAGTCATAGTAGTATTATTACATAGTAGTATGATAGGGTACTCATAGTACTGATAGGTGTTGTTTTACAGGGTCAGTCATAGTAGTAGCAGGTGGTACCAGGGTCAGTCATAGTAGTATAGGTGTTGTTCTATAGTAGTATGATAGGTGGTACAGGGTCAGTCATAGTAGTATGATAGGTGTTGTTTTATAGGGTCAGTCATAGTAGTATGATAGGTGTTGTTTTACAGGGTAGTCCATAGTAGTATGACAGGTGTTGTTTTACATTGTTTATATAGTCATAGTAGTATAGGTGTTGTTTTACAGGGTCAGTCATAGTAGTTCTGTGTTGTAGGGTCAGTCATAGTAGTATGACAGGTGTTGTTTTTCAGTCATATAGTATGATAGGAGTTGTTTTACAGGGTCAGTCATAGTAGTATGTAGGTGTCATAGTAGTATAGGGTCAGTCATAGTAGTATTAGGTGTTGTTTTACAGGGTCAGTCATAGTAGTATGATTGGTGTTGTACCCCGTTTATATAGCCTGGTACCCTGTGTATATAGTCAAGTTATTACCTCAGTACTGGTACCCCGTTTATATATAGCCTGTATATAGTACCCCGTGTATATAGCCTGTATATAGTCAAGTTATTACCTCAGTTCTGGTACCGTATATATAGTTATTACCTCAGGTGTCCCGTGTATATAGTCAAGTTATTACCTCAGTACTGGTACCCCGTGTATATAGCCTGGTACCCCGTGTATATAGTCAAGTTATTACCTCAGTACTGATACCCCGTGTATATAGCCTGGTACCCCGTGTATATAGTCAAGTTATTACCTCAGTACTGGTACCCCGTGTATATAGTCAAGTTATTACCTCAGTTCTGGTACCCCATGTATATATCCAAGTTACTCATTGCTTATTTAATCCTTGTGTTATTATTTTTATTTGTTTTTCTCTGCATCGTTGGGAAGTAACACTGACGTAAGTAAGAATTTCACTCTTAGTAAACACCTGTTGTTTACAAAGCATGTGACAAATAACATTTGATTTGATTTAAAATATACTACATGCTCATCAAACATCTCATTCCAAAATCATGGGCATTAATATGGAGTTGGTCCCCCCTTTGCTGCTATAGCACCCTCCACTCTTGATGTAAGGTTGTGTGCGGCTGTTCATGGCATGGAAACCTATTTCGTGAAGCTCCCGACGAAGAGTTATTGTGGTGACGTTGCTTCCAGAGGCAGTTTGGAACTCGGTTGTGAGTGTTGCAACCGAGGACAGACGATTTTTACGAGCTTCAGCACTCGGCAGTCCCATTCTATGAGCTTGTGTGGCCTACCACTTTGCGACTGAGCCGTTGTTGCTCCTAGACGTTTCCACTTCACAATAACAGGGCAGAAATTTGACAAACTGACTTATTTGAAAGGTGGTATCCTTTGTCGGTGCCACGTTGAAAGTAACTGAGCTCTTCAGTAAAGGCCATTCTACTGCCAATGTTTGTCTATGGAGATTGCATGGGTGCGTGCTCGATTTCATACACCTGTCAGCCAAGGGTGTAGCTGAAATAGCCGAATACTCTCATTTGAATGGATGTCCATAATTCTCTTGCCTATGTCGTGTATCTAGGCATGAGGAAGACCCAATCCGTTCTGGTGGGTGGAGTTTATAAAGCCTAAAGCTTAGACTGTTCATTAGGAACAACATGTAAGAAAACGGTGTGAAACTGAGCGAAAGATATAGTTCAAGTGTTCTCTAATCTAATGAACTAAGTTCTTGGATTTATAAAGAGTGGTGAGCTCCTTTAGTTGAGGCAGTTGGGTTGGAAAGAAAAAAAGCTCCCTCTCGCCCGGAGGTGTTTTGAGTGAGAAAAGGGTTGAAACATCTGCTTGCTGTTAAATAGTGTGCTAGCTACTCCGAACTGCCTATAAAGAAAGAAGAAGAAGAAGGGGAAAGTGATCGTGGCAGAGCTTCTCTCTGTTCATCATTGTTATTCCTCTCTTATCTGCACTCTGGGCTCATTTTCAGTTCTTCTCGAGTTTGGACTAGTTTCTCATGTCTATGAGAGCATGATTTGGAGAAACAGGCCTCTTCTATGAACTACAATGCAACCACCATTTTAAACAACATTGACAACCATATCCAGATATGTGTTTGTGTTGGTAGACAGATCCTTTTTTCCCCCCAAAGAAACCTGTATTAGTGCCGGCATAACTACATACTACTCAACGCCAATGAGTTGACAGATAAAACGAAGTGAATCTCTGGGCACGCAGTGGTCTAGGAGACACCCCCCAAACTGATTTGGTACGGCTGTTCTCTTGGGCTCACCTGTCTCCTCTCCTGGCAAGAGTTATCTGTAGAGATGATCATGTCATTGCATACTGCTGGAGGACTGCCTACAACTGTCTGGCTCTGGCAATGCTCTGTTCATTTCACTATACACAATCACACACACACAACATGCACGAACACACACACACACACTATACACACGCAGGCACACACACACACTATACACACACGCAGGCACACACACACACACACACACACACACACACACACACACACACACACACACACATATACACGCACGAACGCACACACACACACATACACACACTATACACAATCACACACACACGACATGCACGAACACACTATACACACGCAGGCACACACACACACACTATACACACACACACACACACACACACACACACACACACACACACACACACACACACACACACTATACACACACGCAGACACACACACACACACACACTATACACACACGCAGGCACACACACACACACACACACATACACACTATACACACACGCAGACACACACACACACTATACACACGTAGTACACACGCAAGTGATGCGCACACACAGTTACATCCACACACATGAAATATGTTATATCCCACGAAACACATGACACACACACTATACACATGAAATATTGTGTGGGTGCACACAAACAACACACTAAAACACATCCACACATGTATCATTCTTGTGCACACACGAATCACACACACACTGGTATATGAAATCACGCACGAACGCAAATACACACACACACACACACACACAACTACACACACGCAGGCACAAAACACACACACAACACAGGACAATGTCGGAGTTTGATTCAACACACACACTATACACACGCAGAAAACGAACACACAAACACACACAGCACACACACACACACACACACACACACACACACACACACACACACACACACACACGCAGACACACACGAACACACACACACATATACACACACGCACACACACACACACACACACACACTGTACACACACGCAGGCACGAACACACACACACACACGACATGCACGAACACACACACACTATACACACGCACGCACGCACACACACACACACAAACACACACACACACGAACGCACACACACACACACACACACTATACGCAGGCACGCACGAACACACACACACACATACACGCACGAACGCACACACACACGCACACACTCACTATAAACACACACTATACACACTCACGCACACTGAACACACACACACACACACACATGCAAGTACACACGTTAGTGATGCGCAGGTTGACTCAAAACCTGCAGTCCCCGCAGTTATATCCGAGGGGAATATGGGTTTAGGGGTCATGAAATATTGTTATATCCCAGGGGAATGAGGGTTTAGTGGTCATGAAATATTGTTATATCCTAGGGGAATGAGGGTTTAGGGGTCATGAAATATTGTGTGGGTGAAGGTGTTAAAACAACACATAAAAAAAAAAATCCATAAATGTATCATTCTTGTGTAACTTAAATCTGTAGGCGACATTGACGTTTTTCTTTCATTATTTTGTAAACTATCTGGTATTAGTGTGAAATCCTGAGCTTTAAGGTCTTACTTTAAGCGCGCCAAATAGTCTACACGGTAATCGGCAGACGCTTTTTAGGAGCAGGGCAGAACAAGTTAACATCGATCCACTGAGGCAACAAAACAACAACAAAAAAGGACAATGTCAGAGTTTTATTCAATAAGAGAAAAGCTGTGAAATAGAGTCGAAAATCAACAGGAAGCCAGAAAAGTCATGAAGGGTTTAATGAAGTGGTCAGAAGAGATGATACTGTTCAGATGTTATGATTACTGTTCAGATTACTGTTCAGATGGATTACTGGTCAGATTCAGTCAGATTACTGTTCAGATTACTGGGTTCAGGTTACTGTTCAGATGGGTTACTGTTCAGACAGATTACTGTTCAGATGGATTACTGTTCAGATGGGTTACTGTTCAGATTACTGTTCAGATGGATTACTGTTCAGATGGATTACTGTTCAGATGGATTACTGTTCAGATTACTGGATTACTGTTCAGATGGATTACTGTTCAGATTACTGTTCAGATGGATTACTGTTCAGATGGGTTACTGTTCAGATGGGTTACTGTTCAGATGGGTTACTGTTCAGATTACTGTTCAGATGGATTACTGTTCAGATTACTGTTCAGATGGATTACTGTTCAGATGGGTTACTGTTCAGATTACTGTTCAGATGGATTACTGTTCAGATGGATTACTGTTCAGATGGGTTACTGTTCAGATTACTGTTCAGATGGATTACTGTTCAGATGGATTACTGTTCAGATGGATTACTGTTCAGATGGATTACTGTTCAGATGGGTTACTGTTCAGATTACTGTTCAGATGGATTACTGTTCAGATGGGTTACTGTTCAGATTACTGTTCAGATGGGTTACTGTTCAGATGGATTACTGTTCAGATGGATTACTGTTCAGATGGATTACTGTTCAGATGGATTACTGTTCAGATGGGTTACTGTTCAGATTCAGATTACTGTTCAGATGGGTTACTGTTCAGATGGGTTACTGTTCAGATGGATTACTGTTCAGATGGATTACTGTTCAGATGGATTACTGTTCAGATTACTGTTCAGATGGATTACTGTTCAGATGGATTACTGTTCAGATGGATTACTGTTCAGATGGATTACTGTTCAGATGGATTACTGTTCAGATTACTGTTCAGATGGATTACTGTTCAGATTACTGTTCAGATGGATTACTGTTCAGATGGGTTACTGTTCAGATTACTGTTCAGATGGGTTACTGTTCAGATTACTGTTCAGATGGATTACTGTTCAGATGGGTTACTGTTCAGATTACTGTTCAGATGGATTACTGTTCAGATGGATTACTGTTCAGATGGATTACTGTTCAGATGGATTACTGTTCAGATGGGTTACTGTTCAGATTACTGTTCAGATGGATTACTGTTCAGATGGATTACTGTTCAGATGGATTACTGTTCAGATGGATTACTGTTCAGATGGATTACTGTTCAGATTACTGTTCAGATGGATTACTGTTCAGATGGATTACTGTTCAGATTACTGTTCAGATTACTGTTCAGATGGATTACTGTTCAGATGGATTACTGTTCAGATGGATTACTGTTCAGATGGATTACTGTTCAGATTACTGTTCAGATGGGTTACTGTTCAGATGGATTACTGTTCAGATGGATTACTGTTCAGATGGATTACTGTTCAGATGGATTACTGTTCAGATTACTGTTCAGATGGGTTACTGTTCAGATGGATTACTGTTCAGATGGATTACTGTTCAGATGGATTACTGTTCAGATGGATTACTGTTCAGATTACTGTTCAGATGGATTACTGTTCAGATTACTGTTCAGATGGGTTACTGTTCAGATGGATTACTGTTCAGATGGATTACTGTTCAGATTACTGTTCAGATGGATTACTGTTCAGATGGATTACTGTTCAGATTACTGTTCAGATGGATTACTGTTCAGATTACTGTTCAGATTACTGTTCAGATGGATTACTGTTCAGATTACTGTTCAGATGGGTTACTGTTCAGATTACTGTTCAGATTACTGTTGGGTTACTGTTCAGATTACTGTTCAGATGGGTTACTGTTCAGATGGGTTACTGTTCAGATTACTGTTCAGATGGGTTACTGTTCAGATTACTGTTCAGATGGGTTACTGTTCAGATTACTGTTCAGATTACTGTTCAGATGGGTTACTGTTCAGATGGGTTACTGTTCAGATTACTGTTCAGATGGATTACTGTTCAGATGGGTTACTGTTCAGATTACTGTTCAGATGGATTACTGTTCAGATGGGTTACTGTTCAGATTACTGTTCAGATGGGTTACTGGTCAGATTACTGTTCAGATTACTGTTCAGATGGGTTACTGTTCAGATGGATTACTGTTCTGGATTACTGTTCAGATTACTGTTCAGATTATCCTGTTCAAATGAAACTGTTCAGATTACTGTTCAGATGGTTTTACTGTTCAGATACAACAATTTTTTTCCACAGAATTATCTGTTCAGATTACTGTTCAGATGGATTATGTTCAGATTACTGTGTCAGATGGATTAGATGTTCGAGATTGAAGTATTCATTCTGTCATTTATGACATTACTGTTGAGCATGGATTTCATTTAGTCCTCTGGAACAGTGTTTCTAACCCTGGTTCAATTTGTCAATTAATCATTACTGTTCAATGAATGAGTTGTGTTTGTCAGATGGATTACTGTTCAATGTGTACTGTTCAGGGGGTACTGGAGATTAGGGTTCAGGGGGTACTGGAGATGGGTTGGGGTTCACTGGAGGACCAGGGTTGGGGATACTGGAGGACCAGGGTTGGGGTTCTTACTGGAGGACCAGGGTTGGGGGTACTGGAGGACCAGGGATGGGGGTACTGTTCAGAGGACCAGGGATGGATTACTGGAGGACCAGGGTACTGGAAATTAAATTACTGTTCAAGATGGGTTACTGTTCAGATGGTTTCTGTTCAGATTACTGTTACTCCCTGGAAGAGGGACAGGTGATGAGTAATCATTGGGAACTGCATCCAACAATATACTGTTCAGATGGATTACTGTTCAGAGGTTCCACTTCAAAATAAAATTACTGTTCAGATTGTTATGTTCAGATGGATTACTGTTCAGATTACTGTTCAGATGGTTACTGTTCAGATGGATTACTGTTCAGATGGGTTACTGTTCAGATGGTTACTGTTCAGATGGATTACTGTTCAGATTGTGTTCAGATGGATTACTGTTCAGTGCGATGGGTTACTGTTCAGATGGTACTGTTCAGATGGCGTTACTGTTCAGATTGTGTTCCAGATGGATTACTGTTGTGATTGTGTGTTGAGATGGATTTTTTTAAAATATCTCTGCTTTCGATGAGAGAAGATTACTGTTCAGATTCATTCTGTTCAGCATGGCATCAACCAATTTTATCCGCTAAACACTTCAAACACCACTAAAAGGACAGACACTGCTGTCTGAATCCGTTGGTTGGATAATAAAATACATAACCATGAATATCAGATTACTGTCCATATCTCTGAAATGGTTTGATGAAACAGTTCTGTGGTGGCTACTGTTCAGATCTTCCCTCACACATGGCTTACCCTTCAGATTACCAGCTTCAGATGGGTTACTGAGATGGAGATAGGTGGAGATGGGTTACTGTTCAGATAGGGGAGGGAGTTCAGATGGGTTACTGTTAGGAGATTACTGAGATTACTGGAGATGGATTACTGTTCAGATGGAGAGAGAGGAGATATGGAGAGGTAGGGAGAGATGGGAGATATGGAGAGGTAGGGAGAGACAGGGAGATATGGAGAGGTAGGGAGATAGAAGGAGAATTCTGGAGATGTAGGGAGAGAGAGGGAGATATGGAGAGGTCAGGAGAGAGAAGGAGATGGAGAGGTAGGGAGAGAGGGAGATTTAGGGGAGAGGGAGATACGGAGAGGTAGGGAGAGAGAAGAGAAAAGGAGAGGTAGGGAGAGACAGGGAGATATGGAGAGGTAGGTATCCTAAGGGAGAGAGAAGGAGATTGACCATATGTCCTTAAAGTAGGAGGGAGATTCTGAGAGAAGGAGATATGGAGAGGTAGGGAGAGAGAGGAGATATGGAGAGGTAGGGAGACAGGGAGATAAGGTTCAAGAAGGAGATATCAAAGGTAGGGAGAATGAGTTGGAGATATGGAGAGGTAGGGAGAGACAATGGGAGATATGGAGAGGTAGGGAGGAGAAGGAGAAAAGGAGGGTAGGAGAGAGAGGGAGATATGGAGAGGTAGGGAGAGAGACCAGGAGATATGGAGAGGTAGGGAGAGACAGGGAGATATGGAGAGGTAGGGAGGAGAAGGAGATATGGAGAGGTAGGGAGAGAGAGGGAGATATGGAGAGGTAGGGAGAGACAGGGAGATATGGAGAGGTAGGGACCAGGAGAAAAGGAGATGTAGGGAGAGAGAGGGAGATATAGGTAGGGAGAGAGAGGGAGATATGGAGAGGTAGGGAGAGACAGGAGATATGGAGAGGTAGGGAGAGAGAAGGGATGGGGGTAGGGAGGAGAGGGAGATATGGAGAGGTAGGGAGAGAGAGGGAGATATGGAGATGAGAGACAGGGAGATATGGAGAGGAGAGAGAAGGAGATATGGAGAGGTAGGGAGAGAGAGGGAGATATGGAGAGGTAGGGAGAGACAGGGAGATATGGAGAGGTAGGGAGAGAGAAGGAGAAAAGGAGATGTAGGGAGAGAGAGGGAGATATGGAGAGGTAGGGAGAGAGTGTGGGAGATATGGAGAGGTAGGGAGAGACAGGGAGATATGTAGAGGTAGGGAGAGAGAAGGAGATATGGAGAGGTAGGGAGAGAGAAGGAGATATGGAGAGGTAGGGAGAGGGAAGGAGATATGGAGAGGTAGGGAGAGACAGGGAGATATGGAGAGGTAGGGAGAGACAGGGAGATATGGAGAGGTAGGAAGAGAGAGGGAGATATGGAGAGGTAGGGGGAGACAGGGAGATATGGAGATGTAGGGAGAGACAGGGAGATATGGAGATGTAGGGAGAGAGAAGGAGATATGGAGAGGTAGGGAGAGAGAAGGAGATATGGAGAGGTAGGGAGAGAGAGGGAGATATGGAGAGGTAGGGAGAGACAGGGAGATATGGAGAGGTAGGGAAAGAAGGACCATGGAGAGGTAGGGAGAGAGAGGGAGATATGGAGAGGTAGGGAGAGACAGGGAGATATGGAGAGGTAGGGAGAGAGAAGGAGAAAAGGAGATGTACCAGAGAGAGAGGGAGATATGGAGAGGTAGGGAGAGAGAAGGGAGATATGGAGAGGTAGGGAGAGACAGGAGATATGGAGAGGTAGGGAGAGAGAAGGAGATATGGAGAGGTAGGGAGAGAGAAGGAGATATGGAGAGGTAGGGAGAGGGAAGGAGATATGGAGAGGTAGGGAGAGACAGGGAGATATGGAGAGGTAGGGAGAGACAGGGAGATATGGAGAGGTAGGAAGAGAGAGGGAGATATGGAGAGGTAGGGGGAGACAGGGAGATATGGAGATGTAGGGAGAGACAGGGAGATATGGAGATGTAGGGAGAGAGAAGGAGATATGGAGAGGTAGGGAGAGAGAAGGAGATATGGAGAGGTAGGGAGAGAGAGGGAGATATGGAGAGGTAGGGAGAGACAGGGAGATATGGAGAGGTAGGGAGAGAGAGGAGAAAAGGAGATGTAGGGAGAGAGAGGGAGATATGGAGAGGTAGGGAGAGAGAGGGAGATATGGAGAGGTAGGAGAGACAGGGAGAAATGGAGAGGTAGGGAGAGAGAAGGAGAAAAGGAGATGTAGGGAGAGAGAGGGAGATATGGAGAGGTAGGGAGAGAGAGGGAGATATGGAGAGTAGGGAGAGACAGGGAGATATGGAGAGGTAGGGAGAGAGAAGGAGATATGGAGATGTAGGGAGAGAGAGGGAGATATGGAGAGGTAGGGAGAGAGAGGGAGATATGGAGAGGTAGGGAGAGACAGGGAGATATGGAGAGGTAGGAGAGAGAAGGAGATGGAGAGGTAGGGAGAGAGAGGGAGATGGAGAGGTAGGGAGAGACAGGGAGATATGGAGAGGTAGGGAGAGAGAAGGAGTATGGAGAGGTAGGGAGAGACAGGGAGATATGGAGAGGTAGGGAGAGACAGGGAGATATGGAGAGGTAGGGAGAGAGAGGGAGAAATGGAGAGGTAGGTAGGGAGAGAGAAGGAGAAATGGAGATGTAGGGAGAGAGAGGGAGATATGGAGAGGTAGGGAGAGAGAGGGAGATATGGAGAGGTAGGGAGAGACAGGAGATATGAGATGTAGGGAGAGAGAGGGAGATATGGAGAGGTAGGGAGAGAGAAGGAGATATGGAGAGGTAGGGAGAGGGAAGGAGATATGGAGAGGTAGGGAGAGACAGGGAGATATGGAGAGGTAGGGAGAGACAGGGAGATATGGAGAGGTAGGAAGAGAGGGAGATATGGAGAGGTAGGGAGACAGGGAGATATGGAGATGTAGGGAGAGACAGGGAGATATGGAGATGTAGGGAGAGAGAAGGAGATATGGAGAGGTAGGGAGAGAGAAGGAGATATGGAGAGGTAGGGGAGAGAGGGAGATATGGAGAGGTAGGGGAGAGACAGGGAGATATGGAGAGGTAGGGAGAGAGAAGGAGAAATGGAGATGTAGGGAGAGAGAGGGAGATATGGAGAGGTAGGGAGAGAGAGGGAGATATGGAGAGGTAGGGAGAGACAGGGAGACATGGAGAGGTAGGGGAGAGAAGGAGAAAAGGAGATGTAGGGAGAGAGAGGGAGATATGGAGAGGTAGGGAGAGAGAGGGAGATATGGAGAGGTAGGGAGAGACAGGGAGATATGGAGAGGTAGGGAGAGAGAAGGAGATATGGAGAGGTAGGGAGAGAGAGGGAGATATGGAGAGGTAGGGAGAGACAGGGAGATATGGAGAGGTAGGGAGAGAGAAGGAGAAAAGGAGATGTAGGGAGAGAGAGGGAGATATGGAGAGGTAGGGAGAGAGAGGGAGATATGGAGAGGTAGGGAGAGACAGGGAGATATGTAGAGGTAGGGAGAGAGAAGGAGATATGGAGAGGTAGGGAGAGAGAAGGAGATATGGAGAGGTAGGGAGAGGGAAGGAGATATGGAGAGGTAGGGAGAGACAGGGAGATATGGAGAGGTAGGGAGAGACAGGGAGATATGGAGAGGTAGGAAGAGAGAGGGAGATATGGAGAGGTAGGGGGAGACAGGGAGATATGGAGATGTAGGGAGAGAGAAGGAGATATGGAGAGGTAGGGAGAGAGAAGGAGATATGGAGAGGTATGGAGAGAGAAGGAGATATGGAGAGGTAGGGAGAGAGAAGGAGATATGGAGAGGTAGGAAAATAGGTAGGGATTAGGATTGAAGGAGAGCGGAGGAGATTATACTTCTCAGTATGCAGCATACATTTCCCTTGACTATTGGCCAAGTAATGGTTAGTATGTCTGGTAGTATGTCACACACACACACACAGACACACAGACACACACACACACAGACACACAGACACACACACACACACACACACACAGACACACAGACACGCACACACACACAAAGTAAATCTCTCTTCTTCTCATCAGTCTTCTCACCAATGTAGAGTAACAAGGAAGCAGATTAACAAGGAAGCAGAGTAACAAGGAAGCAGAGTAACAAGGAAGCAGATTAACAAGGAAGCAGAGTAAACAAGGAAGCAGATTAACAAGGAAGCAGATTAACAAGGAAGCAGAGTAACAAGGAAGCAGAGTAACAAGGAAGCAGAGTAACAAGGAAGCAGAGTAACAAGGAAGCTTCTATTGATCAGCTTCCCAAAGCCTTCATATCTAATGCAGTAGCATGTAATTTCTCTCCAGTGCTTCTGTCACAGATTTCTTTCATTCAAACATAGCTAGAATAATGACTGCCAAATATTGATTGTATAATGGCTACACTCTCGCAGCTGTCAACTGGATAGTGGAGATACATACTGTACTAGCTAGCACTGACAGCTGTATTAGTAGAGAAGAACCACATAAATTACCCACAATACACTGTATGTTTAGGAGCTGTACAGACACAGACATCCATTGACATCACAGTCTTTCTCTGTAGTAGAACAAGTCCCGAACGATACCCCTTTCCCACTTATAGTGCACAATTGACGACCAGGGCCCACGGGGATCTGGACAACGTAGTGCACTATATAGGGAGTGGAAAGCCATTTGGGATGCCTGCTTACACAGACACGCATTGACCTGCTCTGTACCGCAGGGGACATAGCGGGCCGCAAGCTAAGACTGTTTTAGAGCAGTGACCCACAAACACTAAAGCCTCAGGAGGCCACATGCTCTTTACTTCAGCCATGGCCCGTAACCGTCTGTCCCTGGAAGAGGAGTGCAAAGAACAGTCTACCACATGTATAGTCTATACAGGAGTACTCTATACTGGAATATACAGTCCAGACAAAGCTAACCTAGCACATGTATAGTCTATACAGGAGTAGTCTATACTGGAATATACAGTCCAGACAAAGCTAACCTGCAGACACTGGGGTGTGTAGTAGAGTAATCCGTACGGTATGAAACACTACGGTAACCACATAACATCCCGGTCTGAGTAACAGCGTCCAGACAAGCTAACCTGCAGACACTGGGGCGTGTAGTAGAGTAATCCGTACGGTATGAAACACTACGGTAACCACATAACATCCCGGGCTGAGTAACAGCGTCCAGACAAGCTAACCCATGATAGACAGACCAGAACATTAAATAAAGTAATCTACGGACACTGGTTCGTACGTTCTCACGTAGTACAAGCATCGTGTCAAGAGTCTGGTTGAGTGGCAATGCTCTCGACTCGGAATCACATAGGCCTGTGTTCCCATGGCGACGGGGTTGGAGATCTGTGACATCACAGATAATCTGTTCAGCTCTTACTTTCTGTCTCTCTCTCGCCTCCATCGTCACTGGACTGTCTTCACACTAAGTGAGTGACCTGGATCACTCAAGTATGTAACTAAGGGCGCTTCAGTGCTTACAATTGCATGTAATGGTTCAGCAAAAAAAATACTCTGAGCTCCAGCTACTGTGAACCTATGTTGTCTAATAGTTTGGGAGAAGCTGACAAGGGTGAACAATCTCTCCCAGAACAGACCTGAAGTAATAACAGACCAGGGGGAACAACCTGTACCAGAACAGAACAGACCTGAAGTAATATGAAAGAAATCAGACATTGTACCAAAAGTATACTGAGTTGTGTGCCCTGAAGAAGAAGAAGAAGAAGAAGAGGAAGAAGAAGAAGAAGAGGGAGAAGAGGAAGGAGAAAAGGAGGAAGAGAGAGAGGGAAAGGGAGAGGCAGAAAGAAAGAGAGGAGAGAGAGAGGGAAAAAGTGCGGAGAAAGTGTGTGAGAGAGACAGAGAGAGAGAGAGAGAGAGAGAGAGAGAGAGAGGGAATCAAGAGGGCGGAGAAAGTGGGGAGAGAGAGACTGAGACAGAGACAGAGACAGAGACAGAGAGAGAGAGAGAGAGAGAGAGAGAGAGGGAATCAAGAGGGCAGAGACAGAAGAAGAGAGAGAGAGAGAGAGGGGGAATCAAAAGGGCGGAGAAAGAGAGAGAGAGAGAGACAGAGAAGACAGAGACAGAGAGAGAGAGAGACAGAGAGAGAGAGAGAGAGAGAGGGGGGGGAATCAAGAGGGCGGAGAAAGAGAGAGAGAGACAGAGACAGAGACAGAGAGAGACAGAGAGAGAGAGAGAGAGAGAGAGAGAGAGAGGGGGGAATCAAGAGGGCGGAGAAATAGAGAGAGAGAGAGAGAGACACAGACAGAGAGAGAGACAGAGACAGAGACAGAGACAGAGAGAGAGACAGAGAGAGAGAGAGAGAGAGAGAGGGGGGGGGAATCAAGAGGGAGGAGAAAGTGAGAGAGAGAGACAGAGACAGAGAGAGAGAGAGACAGAGAGAGTTTAAAAAACAGCAGAACATGTTTTATAATTACATTGAAACCTGTAGTTGGAATCACATGAACCCATTTCTATCTTCTGAAACTTACCACGTCCACCTAAAAAAAATCAAAGGATAGAAACGTTATCTCTGCTTACCTCAGCCCTGTTCTACACCACATCAATCACGTAGCCTACATTTCACTAACATTTAACACAACGACAACAACAAAAAGACATTGGGTAAATACAATGACTGAGACAATGTGTGTGTGCCTGTGTGTTCCGTGGAGAGCATGACACAGACCCAAATCAGTCTCAGTATAAATCTCAGAAAATAACCTCTATAATCCACTGACTGACACCCTCTGTTCCAGGTCTATCTGTCTTAACTACACCCTCTGTTCCAGGTCTATCTGTCTTAACTACACCCTCTGTTCCAGGTCTATCTGTCTTAACTACACCCTCTGTTCCAGGTCTATCTGTCTTAACTACACCCTCTGTTCCAGGTCTATCTGTCTTAACTACACCCTCTGTTCCAGGTCTATCTGTCTTAACTACACCCTCTGTTCCAGGTCTATCTGTCTTAACTACACCCTCTGTTCCAGGTCTATCTGTCTTAACTACACCAGGTCTATCTGTTCCAGTTCCAGGTCTATCTGTCTTAACTACACCCTCTGTTCCAGGTCTATCTGTCTTAACTACACCCTCTGTTCCAGGTCTATCTGTCTTAACTACACCCTCTGTTCCAGGTCTATCTGTCTTAACTACACCCTCTGTTCCAGGTCTATCTGTCTTAACTACACCCTCTGTTCCAGGTCTATCTGTCTTAACTACACCCTCTGTTCCAGGTCTATCTGTCTTAACTACACCCTCTGTTCCAGGTCTATCTGTCTTAACTTAACACCCTCTGTTCCAGGTCTATCTGTCTTAACTACACCCTCTGTTCCAGGTCTATCTGTCTTAACTACACCCTCTGTTCCAGGTCTATCTGTCTTAACTACACCCTCTGTTCCAGGTCTATCTGTCTTAACTACACCCTCTCAGTATAATATTTTTCCTTCCGTTCATGAACCCAATGCTTTAATGAGTGAGATAGCGATGGCTACCTCCAACCCCTGATTATTTCATTTGTTTGGATGACTACTAAAGCTAATTGGTAGGGTCATCACGAGAGGTCAACCGATTATGATTTTTCAACGCCGATACAAATACCGATTATTGGAGGAACAAAAAAGCAGATTTTTTAAACATTTATTTGTAATAATGGCAATTACAACAATACTGAATGAACACTTAACTTAATATAATACATCAATAAAATCAATTTAGCTTCAAGTAAATAATGAAACATGTTCAATTTGGTTTAAATAATGCAAAAACTAAGTGTTGGAGAAGAAAGTAAAAGTGCAATATGTGCCATGTAAGACAGCTAACTTTTCAGTTCCTTGCTCAGAACATGAGAACATATGAAAGCTGGTGGTTCCTTTTAACATGAGCCTTCAATATTCCCAGGTAAGAAGTTTTAGGTTGTAGTTATTATAGGAATTATAGGACTATTTCCCTCTATACCATTTGTATTTCATTAACCTTTGACTATTGGATGTTCTTATAGGCATTTTAGTATTGCCAGTGTAACAGTATAGCTTCCGTCCCTCTCGTCGCCCCTACCTGGGCTCGAACCAACAACACAACAACAGCCACCATCGAAGCAGCGTTACCCATGCAGGGCAAGGGGAACAACTACTAGAAGGCTCAGAGGAGTGACGTTTGAAACGCTATTAGCGCGGGCTAACTAGCAAGGCATTTCACTTCGTTTACACCAGCCTCATCTCGGGAGTTGATAGGCTTGAAGTCATAAACAGCGAAATACTTGACGCACAACGAAGAGCTGCTGGCAAAACTCACAAAAGTGCTGTTTGAATGAATGTTTACACGCCTGCTTCTGGCTACCACCGCTCAGTCAGATACTTGTATGCCTGTATGCTCAGTCAGATTATATGCAACGCAGGACACGCTAGATAATATCTAGTAATATTATCAACCATGTGTAGTTAACTAGTGATTATGATTGATTGTTTTTTATAAGATAAGTTTAATGCTAGCTAGCAACTTACCTTGGCTTACTGCCTTCGCGTAACAGACAGTCTCCTTGTGGAGTGCAATGAGAGAGAGGCAGGTCGTTATTGCGTTGGACGAGTTAACTGTAAGGTTGCAAGATTGGATCCCCGAGCTGACAAGGTAAAGATCTGTCGTTCTGCCCCTGAACAGGCAGTTAACCCACTGTTCCCCAGTAGGCCGTCATTGTAAATAAGAATGTTCTAAATAAATAATAAATTAAATAAAGGTATATAAAAAAGGTATAAAAAAAACAGATTGTTATGAAAATGTTAAATCGGCCCTAATTAATCGGCCATTCCGATTAATCGGTCGACCCCTAGTCATCCATCCCTGGGAGACAACTCCGTGTGGTTTATGCCTGGTGAAACCAGCATGCTAAAGCACGTTGCTGTTTTCATGCTGAGTATTTCAAATGAAAGCCTTAGTGTTATGTGTGATTTTGAAATCGGTAGCTACATAGAAACAGAAGTCTGGATACATATGTGTAATTTACATTGTAATACTATAATTACTATTTTAACAAGTCAAGTCAGTTAAGAACAAATTCTTATTGACAATGACGGCCTAAGAACTACCCCGGCAACTCTGGGCCAATTGGGCGCCACCCTATGGACCTCACAAGTACAGCCAGATTCAAACCAGGGACTGTAGTGATGCCTCTCACACTGAGATGCAGTGCCTTAAAACCACAATGTCATTTGTAATTGTAGAATTTAGCAGACATTCTAATGCAGAGCAATTGACTTAATTATCAAACAGTTTCATCTATAGAGACTTAGTAGATTTTCGTCTTTGTCCCACATGGGAGTCAAACCCACAACCCTGGCGTCGCAAGCGCCATGCTCTACCAACTGAGCTACACGGGACCACACCTCAGTCTCCACATAACAACGACGTCACATTACAGTGCCCTGTAAACTCATTATACAGTAAGCGACCAACACACACAATGACTGAGGCAGTGGAACCCTCTTCTTGCATTCCACTCCGGATTGAAAACAGGAAGAGAATTGAAAGGCACTCTGCCAGAGCCCAGAGATAGAACGAGAGAGAAAACAGGGAGAGAATTGAAAGGCACTCTGCCAGAGCCCAGAGATAGAACGAGAGAGAAAGAGAGAGGAGGCAGTGACAGAGAAAGAGAAGGAGAGACTTGGTTGCGACACAGTTGTGGCTGGAGGGAACAGGAAAGGAAAGACTAGGAGCTGGAAGAGAAGCGTCCCATTTCATTAGAAGAATGCCTGAGTCAGGGGAAGGGTGTGTGTGTGTGTGTGTGTGTTAGGGCCCAGTGAGTCAGTCACATAACAAGGAGAGGCCGTAAAAACAGAGGAGAGGAAGATGAGGGGAAGAGTGGAGGGGTGGGGAGGAGGGGGAGGAGGGGGAGGGGGGGGAGGAGGGGGAAGGGAGGGGAGGTGGGGAAGGGGAGGGGAGGAGGGGAGGAGGGGAGGAGGGGAAGGGAGGAGAGGAGGAGGGGATGGGAGGAGGGGAGGGGAGGGGAGGAGGAGGGGAGGAGGGGAAGGGAGGAGGGGAGGAGGGAGGAGGGAGGAGGGGAAGGGAGGGAGGAGGGGAGGAGGGAGGAGGGGAAGGGAGGAGAGGAGGGGAGAGGTAAAACAGCCACATTGCATGTATCTGCAGAATCATTGGTATTTATTAAAAGTACAGTCAACTCCAGTTCTGTTCAGGTATCCTCTCTAGAATCTAAAGATCAGGAGAAATCCTTCATAGTTTTATGATTCGAACAGAGGGTTGCCCTAAAAGCCCCCCGGAGACAACACAGCCATTCTTCCCTGTCCCTGAGCCATCTGTATTCCACTGAAGCTCCATACGCAGTTGATGATCCACGTTTTAAAACGGCTAGACAATCTCCCAACTATGACAACAACAAAAAAATACAAGGTATAGACAATTTCCCATACACAGTCAATAACACAGACAACAGAACAGTTATTTAAATCAGAATTAAGGAAGGGGGGGAGACTTGAACAGTAGCAGTTTATCTTAAACTGTTTTAAATCGTTAAGTTTTGGCACGACAAGTGGTTCAGTGAAAGACTACAGTGTTGGAGAGAACGGTTGGAAAACAATCAGATATCACACAGCTTAATAGATCCCAGCATCCCCCTTCCCTTCCCCTGGCAAATAATGTGTTGGGATTCCCCTTGTTTTCAACACTGAAGTATCTATTAACTCTACAGTATCTGTGGCTTGTTGGGAACTGATACTAAACATTACAATATACACACACACACACACACACACACACACACACACACACACACACACACACACACACACACACACACACACACACACACACACACACACACACACACATTTATACATAGTTTGGCTTGTCAGGCAGCTGTGAGTGAGCTCAGAGTGCAGCTGTAAGCCTCTGGGTTTACAGAGAGAGTGGGAGGATATACACACACACACACACACACACACAGGAAGTCCGTCCAATCAAGTCCAGGGGACACTTCCTCTTTAACTAGAGGAAACAGACCCGTTGTTTGTCCTTCGCCTCGCTGCTCGCCTTGGCCGCTCGGCCCAACGATTCTTGGTCTTTATCTAACTCTCCCTATTTTTCTTAACACTAGAACTGCTGGGCCTCAAGGGACTTCAATTCTAGCTAATGAGGGACTTCAATTCTAGCTAATGAGGAACCTCCCTTCTAGCTAATGAGGAACCTCCCTTCTAGCTAATGAGGAATCTCCCTTCTAGCTAATGAGGAACCTCCCTTCTAGGTAATGAGGAACCTCCCTTCTAGGTAATGAGGAACCTTCCTTATAGCTAATGAGGAACCTCCCTTCTAGCTAATGAGGAACCTCCCTTCTAGCTAATGAGGAACCTCCCTTCTAGCTAATGAGGAACCTCCCTTCTAGCTAATGAGGGACCTCCCTTCTAGCTAATGAGGAACCTCCCTTCTAGCTAATGAGGAACCTCCCTTCTAGCTAATGAGGAACCTCCCTTCTAGGTAATGAGGAACCTCCCTTCTAGCTAATGAGGAACCTTCCTTCAAGCTAATGAGGGACCTCCCTTCAAGCTAATGAGGGACCTCCCTTCTAGCTAATGAGCAGTCATTCTGTGTAAAGCGCAAAACAAAAAACATTGGGTTGTGTTTATGAAGGCCTTCGATAGCATTACTTTGGCCTATTCCCAGTAGGTCAGAGTAGCCTGATAAAGGCTGCTTGGATTCTGTGGACAGATATAGGATGCATACCATTTTGAGATTATGATGTAACAATATGTTTTACATTCACAATTGGTGATTTACGTAACTGTGCATCGTTTGATACTCGTCATTGATCAACTCACCCATTCTCCCTCTTCCTACATACATCTGTAGCGTTCAGCTGAACACAGTATAAATCTGTAGCCTACAGCTGAACACATACGAACAACACATGAACATTTACAACAACAACAACAAAAACCCTGAGTGGCAGTACTGCATAAATCAATATATTGTTATTCCATTCTTGGCCTCAGATGGCTCGGATTTAGTTAAATACGTGAACAATTGGTTTGGTGGCCCACAGTATTTGATTAAATGCAGCATTTATGTTTTACAAGCCAACACTCAGTTCGTTTCTTGTCAAAGACCGTCCAATTTAGCAAAAACATCTCTCTTTCCTTAGCTCTAATGTTAATGTGAGTGACAGGTCCTTGGCTGGAACAAGACGTTGCAAATTCTTTTGAAGGCTTCATCACATCAGCCTGGTGATATAGATTGGCATCTGACTCTGAGGTAGCCTGGTGACCGGTTGGCATCTGACTCTGAGGTAGCCTGGTGATATAGGTTGGCATCTGCCTCTGAGGTAGCCTGGTGATATAGGTTGGCATCTGACTCTGGGGTAGCCTGGTGATATAGGTTGGCATCTGACTCTGAGGTAGCCTGGTGATATAGGTTGGCATCTGCCTCTGAGGTAGCCTCGTGATATAGGTTGGCATCTGACTCTGAGGTAGCCTGGTGATATAGGTTGGCATCTGCCTCTGAGGTAGCCTGGTGATATAGGTTGGCATCTGACTCTGAGGTAGCCTGGTGATATAGGTTGGCATCTGACTCTGAGGTAGCCTTGTGATATAGGTTGGCATCTGCCTCTGAGGTAGCCTGGTGATATAGGTTGGCATCTGACTCTGAGGTAGCCTGGTGACAGGTTGGCATCTGACTCTGAGGTATCCTGGTGATATAGGTTGACATCTGCCTCTGAGGTAGCCTGGTGATATAGGTTGGCATCTGACTCTGAGGTAGCCTGGTGATATAGGTTGGCATCTGACTCTGAGGTAGCCTGGTGATATAGGTTGGCATCTGACTCTGAGGTAGCCTTGTGATATAGGTTGGCATCTGCCTCTGAGGTAGCCTGGTGATATAGGTTGGCATCTGACTCTGAGGTAGCCTGGTGACAGGTTGGCATCTGACTCTGAGGTATCCTGGTGATATAGGTTGGCATCTGCCTCTGAGGTAGCCTGGTGATATAGGTTGGCATCTGACTCTGAGGTAGCCTGGTGATATAGGTTGGCATCTGACTCTGAGGTAGCCTGGTGATACAGGTTGGCATCTAACTCTGAGGTAGCCTGGTGACAGGTTGGCATCTGACTCTGAGGTAGCCTGGTGATATAGGTTGGCATCTGACTCTGAGGTAGCCTGGTGACAGGTTGGCATCTGACTCTGAGGTAGCCTGGTGACAGGTTCGCATCTGACCCTGAGGTAGCCTGGTGACAGGTTGGCATCTGACTCTGAGGTAGCCTGGTGATATAGGTTGGCATCTGACTCTGAGGTAGCCTGGTGATATAGGTTGGCATCTGACTCTGAGGTAGCCTGGTGACAGGTTGGCATCTGACTCTGAGGTATCCTGGTGATATAGGTTGGCATCTGCCTCTGAGGTAGCCTGGTGACAGGTTGGCATCTGACTCTGAGGTAGCCTGGTGATACAGGTTGGCATCTAACTCTGAGGTAGCCTGGTGACAGGTTGGCATCTGCCTCTGAGGTAGCCTGGTGATATAGGTTGGCATCTGCCTCTGAGGTAGCCTGGTGATATAGGTTGGCATCTGACTCTGAGGTAGCCTGGTGATATAGGTTGGCATCTGACTATATTGTATTAAGTAAACTATATTGTATTAAGTAAACTATATTATATGAGGTGAACTATATTGTACTAAGTAAACTATATTATATGAGGTAAACGATATTGTATTAAGTAAACTATATTGTATTAAGTAAACTATATTTTATTAAGTAAACTATATTGTACTAAGTAAACTAGATTATATTAGGCCTAGCCTACACAGTTGGTATTTTATTAAATGTTTCACAAATGACATATTTACACCCCAAAAACTCTTGTTTATAATTTCTCCTGTACTAACCCATTCCGGTAGACTGGTGATCCAGTCCCATCCTGTCCCAAACTTGACTCCAGAACTTCACTCCCATTCCTGCCAGAATCCCTTGGGACACACGGGTGTCCTGTTCCCGTGTCAGCCTCTAAGATCCGGGTGAAGAGCTCTGTCTGGCTCTATCGAAGGTGAGGGACGGGGTTGGCTGGGTGTGATGCTGACGATAAGTGTGTGAGTTAAAGGGGTTGTGTGTGAACATGTGTTTTGATGTAGCATATTGTATGTATATGATCATAAGAGTAGTTACAAATAAAGTAAACTGACATTTAAAAAGCAACACACAAACATCCGTTGTTCTTAAACCTTTGACGACTGATCAAGTCAAATGTTATTTTTTTTATTTTACCAGGCAAGTCAGTTAAGAACAAATTCTTATTTTCAATGACAGCCTGGGAACAGTGGGTTAACTGCCTGTTCAGGGGCAGAACGACAGATTTGTCAGTTTGGGGTTTGAACTCGTAACCTTCCGGTTACTAGTCCGCCGCTCTAACCACTAGGCTACCCTGCCCTGTATTGGTCACATACACATGGTTAGCAGATGTTATTGGTCACATACAGGTGTTTAACAGATGTTATTGGTCACATACAGGTGTTTAACAGATGTTATTGGTCACATACAGGTGTTTAACAGATGTTATTGGTCACATACAGGTGTTTAACAGATGTTATTGGTAACATACAGGTGTTTAACAGATGTTATTGGTCACATACACATGGTTAGCAGATGTTATTGGTCACATACACATGGTTAGCAGATGTTATTGGTCACATACAGGTGTTTAACAGATGTTAATGGTCACATACACATGGTTAGCAGATGTTATTGGTCACATACACATGTTTAACAGATGTTATTGGTCACATACAGGTGTTTAACAGATGTTATTGGTCACATACATGTGTTTAACAGATGTTATTGGTCACATACACGTGTTTAACAGATGTTATTGCGGGTGTAGCAATATTCTTGTGTTTCTAGCTCCAACAGTGGTCTAACAAGTAATTACAATAGGCTGAGTGTTATCCTTAGAACTATGAAAGCATTTTTACCAGAATGTGACCTGACCTTCAGCAAGACTACACAATCCCACATACAGCGAGAACCATTTGGAAGATAAAGCCTATTCAGAAAGCAGGTGGAATTCAAATGCATGTCGGTGAAAACCAGAGACTTTTTTTTTTTTACAAAAACCTGAGGAAAAATAGCACACACGCCTCTCCTCTTACCTCGACCGTGTAAATTATTTTGTCTGACACACTAAAAAAGTGTCATTTTCACAGTGTATCTCAAGAACAAAGATACTGAACCCTTTACAGGGTTAATCAGGTACTGAACCCATTACAGGGTTAATCAGGTACTGAACCCATTACAGGGTTAATCAGGTACTGAACCCATTACAGGGTTAATCAGGTACTGAACCCATTACAGGGTTAATCAGGTACTGAACCCATTACAGGGTTAATCAGGTACTGAACCCATTACAGGGTTAATCAGGTACTGAACCCATTACAGGGCTACTCAGGTACTGAACCCATTACAGGGCTACTCAGGTACTGAACCCATTACAGGGTTAATCAGGTACTGAACCCATTACATCAGACACATTAAATCAGGTACTGAGTCCATCACAGCGTTAATAGGTACTGAACCCATTTTAATCAGGTACTGAACCCATTATAGATAGGTATGAACCCATTTAGGGTTCCTGGTACTGAACCCAGTGGTTAATCAGGTACTGAACCCATTACAGAGTTAATCAGGTACTGAACCCATTACAGGGTTAATCAGGTACTGAACCCATTACAGAGTAATCAGGTACTGAACCCATTGTTAATCAGGTACTGAACCCATTACAGGGTGACTCGTGTACTGAACCCATTACAGAGTGACTCAGGTACTGAACCCATTACAGAGTTAATCAGGTACTGAACCCATTACAGGGTTAATCAGGTACTGAACCCATTACAGAGTTAATCAGGTACTGAACCCATTACAGGGTTAATCAGGTACTGAACCCATTACAGGGTTAATCAGGTACTGAACCCATTACAGGGTTAATCAGGTACTGAACCCATTACAGGGTTAATCAGGTACTGAACCCATTACAGAGTTAATCAGGTACTGAACCCATTACAGGGTTAATCAGGTACTGAACCCATTACAGAGTTAATCAGGTACTGAACCCATTACCTGGTTAATGGTGAACCCATTACATAGTTAATCAGGTACTGAACCCAGCAGAGTTAATGGTACTGAACCCATACAGGGTTAATAGGTAGAACCCATAGAAGGTTAATCAGGTACTGAACCCATTACAGGGTTAATCAGGTACTGAACCCATTACAGGGTTTCCCAGGTCTGAACCCATTACAGGGTTAATCAGGTACTGAACCCATTACAGTCTGCCAGTCTGTCTGTCTGTACTGAACCCATTACATAGTTAATCAGGTACTGAACCCCAGAGTTAATCTGAACCCATTACTGTACTGTACAGGGTTAATCAGGTACTGAACCCATTACAGGGTGACTCAGGTACTGAACCCATTACATAGTTAATCAGGTACTGAACCCATTACAGAGTTAATCAGGTACTGAACCCATTACAGGGTTACTCAGGTACTGAACCCATTACAGAGTTAATCACTGAACCCATTACAGGGTTAATCAGGTGCCAGTCAGGTACTGAACCCATTACAGGGTGACTCAGGTACTGAACCCATTACAGGGTTAATCAGGTACTGAACCCATTACAGGGTTAATCAGGTACTGAACCCATTACAGGGTTAATCAGGTACTGAACCTAGAGCTCAGGTTGAACCCATTACAGGGTGACTCAGGTACTGAACCCATTAAACTCAGGTACTGAACCCATTACAGAGTTACATACCCATTGGGTTAATCAGGTACTGAACCCATTACAGGGTTAATCAGGTACTGAACCCATTACAGAGTTAATCAGGTACTGAACCCATTATAGAGTTACTCAGGTACTGAACCCAGTACAGGGTTAATCAGGAACTGAACCCATTACAGAGTTAATCAGGTACTGAACCCATTATAGAGTTAATCAGGTACTGAATCCATTACAGGGTTAATCAGGTACTGAACCCATTATAGAGTTACTCAGGTACTGAACCCAGTACAGAGTTAATCAGGTACTGAACCCATTATAGAGTTAATCAGGTACTGAACCCATTACAAAGCCAGGTACTGAACCCTACAGACTCAGGTACTGAACCCATTACAGAGTTAATCAGGTACTGAACCCATTACAGAGTTAATCAGGTACTGAACCCATTACAGGGTTAATCAGGTACTGAACCCATTACAGAGTTAATCAGGTACTGAACCCATTACAGGGTTAATCAGGTACTGAACCCATTACAAGTTAATCAGGTATAATTACTTGACACATTGGTTAAAGGTACTGAACCCATTACAAGTTAATCAGGTACTGAACCCATTACAACTCAGGTACTGAACCCTAGTTAATCAGGTACTGAACCCATTACAGGGTTAATCAGGTACTGAACCCATTACAGGGTGAGAAGGTACTGAACCCATTACAGGGTGACTCAGGTACTGAACCCATTAAAGTTAAAGGTAAACCCATTTTAATCAGGTACTGAACCCATTACAGGGTGACTCAGGTACTGAACCCATTACATAGCTCAGGTTGAACCCATTACAGAGTTAATCAGGTACTGAACCCATTACAGAGTTAATCAGGTACTGAACCCATTACAGGGGTAATCAGGTACTGAACCCATTACAGGGTTAATCAGGTAGTGAACCCATTACAGGGTTAATCAGGTACTGAACCCATTACAGGGGTAATCAGGTGTGAACCCATTACAGAGTTAATCAGGTACTGAACCCATTACAGGGTTAATCAGGTACTGAACCCATTACAGGGTTAATCAGGTACTGAACCCATTACAGAGTTAATCAGGTACTGAACCCATTACAGGGTTAATAGGTACTGAACCCATTACAGGGTTAATCAGGTTGAACCCATTACAGGGTTAATCAGGTACTGAACCCATTACAGGGTTAATCAGGTACTGAACCCATTACAGAGTTAATCAGGTACTGAACCCATTACAGGGTTAATCAGGTACTGAAATTACAGGGTTAAAAACTGAACCCATTATAGAGTTACTCAGGTACTGAAATTACAGGGTTAACAGGTGTGAACCCATCAGGGTTAATCAGGTACTGAACCCATTATAGAGTTAATGTACTGAACATTACTGACACATTAAATGAAGAGTCCTCCAGCGATAGAAAAAAGCCATTTTCATATTGGGCCAATAGATAGATACTCCATTTAGTTCCTGGCTCTCAGCGGACAATGTGTGCTGTACAACGCATGCTGTCTATGCTTATTTATTTTATCTTGTGTCTTTACCATTTGCGTGTGGACCGCATCCTGGTGAATGGTGACGGAGGGAGGAGCAGAGTGGGGCTGATAGGATACGAGAACACAGAGCGCACTGACCTACCTGGCCTGGTTTCCCCTGTCTGTCTGTCTGTCTGACTGTCTGCCTGCTTGTCTGTCTGTCTTCCTGCCTGTTTGTCTACCTGCTTGTCTGCCAGTCTGTCTGTCTGTCTGTCTGTCTGTCTGTCTGTCTGTCTGACTGCTTGTCTGTCTGTCTTCCTGCCTGTTTGTCTACCTGCTTTACTAAATGCCTGGCTGCCTTAACCAGTTGATACAGATACATACCTGGGTGGATAAGGGAATTGAATTGAAGAGAGAGAGAGAGAGAGAGAGAGAGAGAGAGATTGATTGACAACCAAACAAACCAAAACAAAGGCAAAGTCTTCTCATGCTTTGTTGATTTCAAAAAAGCCTTTGACTCAATTTGGCAGGAGGATCTGCTATACAATTTGATGGGAAGTGGTGTTGGGGGTAAAACATACGACATTATAAAATCCATGTACATACACAACAAGTGTGCGGTTAAAATTGGCAAAAAAACATGCACATTTATTCACACAAGGTCATGGGGTTAGACAGGGATGCAGCTTAAGCCCCACCCTCTTCAACATATATATCAACGAATTGGCGCGGGTGTAACAGTATAACTTTAGTCCGTCCCCTTGCCCATACCCGGGCGCGAACCAGGAACCCTCTGCACACATCAACAACTGTCACCCTCGAAGCATCGTTACCCATCGCTCCACAAAAGCCGCGGCCCTTGCAGGGCAAGGGGAACTACTACTTCAAGGTCTCAGAGCAAGTGACGTCACCGATTGAAACGCTATTTAGCGTGCACCGCGAACTAAGCTAGCCGTTTTCACATCCGCTACATGGGCACACAAAAGTCTGCAGCACCCGGCCTCACCCTACTAGAATCCGAAGTCAAATGTCTGCTGTTTGCTGATGATCTGGTGCTTCTGTCACCAACCAAGGAGGGCCTAAAGCATCACCTAGATCTTCTGCACAGATTCTGTCAGACCTGGGCACTGACAGTAAATCTCAGTAAATCTATTTGTAGGTGACCAAATACTTATTTTCCACCATAATTTGCAAATAAATTCATAAAAAAATGCTACAATGTGATTTTCTGGATTTTTTTCCTAATTTTGTCCGTCATAGTTGAAGTGTACCTATGATGAAAATTACAGGCCTCTCTCATCTTTTTAAGTGGGAGAACTTGCACAATTGGTGGCTGACTAAATACCTTTTTGCCCCACTGTAACTTGGCCTAAACATCAGCGCCACAGGTAACTTCCACAAAGCTGTGAACGATCTGAGAGACAAGGCAAGAAGGGCACTCTATGCCATCATAAGGAACATAAATTTCAACATACCAATTAGGATCTGGCTAAAAATACTTGAATCAGTCATAGAGCCCATTGCCCTTTATGGTTGTGAGGTCTGGGGTCCACTCACCAACAAAGAATTCCCAAAATGGGACAAACACCAAATTGAGACTGCACGCAGAAATATCCTCAGTACAACGTTGAACACCAAATAATACATGCAGAGCAGATTTAGGCCGAAACCCGCTAATTATCAAAATCCAGAAAATTCTACAACCACCTAAAAGGAATCGATTCCCAAACCTTCCATAACAAAGGCATCACCTACAGAGAGATGAACCTGGAGAAGAGTCCCCTAAGCAAGTTGTTCCTGGGGCTCTGTTCACAAACGCAAACAGACCCCACAGAGCTCCAGGACAGCAGCACAATTAGAACCAACCAAATCATGAGAAAACAAAAAGATCATTACTTGACACATTGGAAAGAATTAACAAAAAAACAGAGCAAACTAGAATGCTATTCGGCCCTACACAGAGAGTACAAAGTGGCAGAATACCAGACCACTGTGACTGACACAAAATTAAGGAAATGACTATGTACAGACTCAGTGAGCATAGCCTTGCTATTGAGAAAGGCCGCCGTAGGCAGACCTGACTCTCAAGAGAATACAGACTATGTGCACACTGCCCACAAAATGAGGTGGAAACTGAGCTGCACAACCTCGTACCAAATGTATGACCATATTAGAGACACATAGAGAGAGGGAAAGAGAGAGCGGAGAGGGAAAGAGAGAGCAGAGAGGGAAAGAGAGAGCAGAGAGGGAAAGAGAGAGCAGAGAGGGAAAGAGAGAGAGGGGAAAAGAGAGAGCAGAGACAGAAATGAGAGTGGAGAGAGGGAAAGAGAATGGAGAGAGGGAAAGAGAATGGAGAGAGGGAAAGAGAGGGCGGAGAGGGAAAGAGAGAGCAGAGAGGGAAAGAGAGGGGAGAGAGGGAAAGAGAGAGAGGGGGAAAGAGAGAGCAGAGAGGGAAAGAGAGAGGGGAGAGGGAAAGAGAGAGTGGAGAGGGAAAGAGAGAGCAGAGAGGGAAAGAGAGAGTGGAGAGGGAAAGAGAGAGCAGAGAGGGAAAGAAAGAGCGGAGACAGAAAGAGAGGGGAAAGAGGGAAAGAGAGAGCAGAGAGGGAAAGAGAGAGGGAAAGAGAGGGGAGAGGGAAAGAGAGGGGAGAGAGGGAAAGAGAGAGCAGAGAGGGAAAGAGAGAGTGGAGAGGGAAAGAGAGAGCAGAGAGGAAAGAGAGGGGAGAGGGAAAGAGAGAGCAGAGAGGGAAAGAGAGAGCAGAGAGGGAAAGAGAGAGTGGAGAGGGAAAGAGAGAGCAGAGGGAAACAGAGCGGAGAGTGGGAAAGAGAGAGCAGAGACAGAAATGAGAGTGGAGAGAGAGGCTCTGAATCCCACCATGTGGAACCTTCTGCAGATTGATTCATTTAATCTCTTTAATGAGTGACATTTAGGCAGCAGAGCACACTGTCATCCCCTAAATGCAGCAGGGCCAGGGACTAGGAGGCTCTGCCATAGGCATTTCACACCTCAATATCTTCTATCCAGACCTGGATTGGTCTAGATTGGGTGGGGACAGAGAATACACATCGGCACAGCCCTTTTCCTTGTCTCTTTCTGGCCACGTGTGTGTGTGCATGTTATTAGGCGAGGATAATGATTGTTTTGTGAGTTATGTAAACAACGTTGTTCCATCGTTGACCGGTAGGCTATTATTACATTGTTATTAACGTGTTGTTAAAGAGATACTTCAGGAGTCAGATGAACTGGTGGATACCAGCTCTGCATCCAGTATGAAGGAAGTTATACGTCCGTTTCGCAAGCCAATCGCTAACTGGCATTAGTGCAATGACTGGAAGTCTTTCGGTATCTGCTAGTGTAACGGATGTGAAACGGCTAGCTTAGTTAGCGGTGGTGCGCGCTAAATAGCGTTTCAATCGGTGACGTCACTTGCTCTGAGACCTTGAAGTAGTGGTTCCCCTTGCTCTGCAAGGGCCGCGGCTTTTGTGGAGTGATGGGTAACGATGCTTCATGGGTGACTGTTGATGATGTGTGCAGAGGGTCCCTCGTTCGTGCCTGGTTATGGGCGAGGGGACGGTCTAAACTTATACTGTTACACTAGCACGCTAGTCATTATGCTGACGCTCGTTGGCAATTGCGCTAGCGCTAGTTAGCAACAATCCCTTCAAACTGCACACAGAGACATAGAAATGGTATTCATGAGTTCATTTGACTAAGAAGAAGATCCCTTTAACTGGCTGCATTGTGTGGTTTTGGATATTGTTTGGGTTAGCCTACAATGGACTAATGCAGCTGTCCACTGTTGTTATAATTTACTCAAGTAAGATTGATTTTATACTGTGGTATGCACACTTGATTAAACAACACAAGATCTCTTCAATCATTTCCGTAAGTATGCAAAAGGCTCTCACATACAGGGAACAATGTGCAATGTGTGTGTGTGTGTGAATATGTCTCTCCTCTTTCAAACCATTTAGCTCCCAGATATTAGAGATATGGTTAGTAGCCCTGATTTGGGAAGAAAATAAAGAGAGAAAAAGAGGGAGAGAGAGAGAGGGAGAAAGGGAGGGAGAAAGAAATGCACACTGCCCACAAAATGAGGTGGAAACTGAGCTGCAATTCCTAACCTCCTGCCAAATGTATGACCATATTAGAGACACATATTTCCCTCAGATTACACAGATCCACAAAGAATTCGAAAACAAACCCAATTTTGATAAACTCCCATATCTACTGGGGGAAATTCCACAGTGTGCCATCACAGCAGCAAGATGTATGACCTGTTGCCACAAGAAAAGGTCAACTGGTGAAAAACAAGCACCATTTTAAATACAACCCATATTTATGTTTACTGTTCATTTGTATTGTTTATTTCACTTTGTTTATTATCTCTTTCACTTGCTTTGGCAATGTTAACATATGTTTCCCATGCTAATAAAGCCCCTTGAATTGAGAGAAAGAGAGTAGAGAGGAACAGAGAGAGAAAGAGAAAGAGAGAGCAACAGAGAGATAGAGGGAGAGAGGGAGATAAGCAACATGTAGGTCTGTACATGATGTTAGCCCAACACAAAATCATGAAAGGGGAGGACTCAGTCACTCAATCAGCCAGAGCCAATCAACCAGAGCCAGTCAGCCAGAGCCAGTCAGCCAGAGCCAATAAGCCAGAGTCAATCAGCCAGAGCCAATCAGCCAGAGCCAATCAGCCAGAGTCAATCAGCCAGAGCCAATCAGCCAGAGCCAGTCAGCCAGAGCCAGTCAGCCAGAGCCAATCAGCCAGAGCCAATCAGCCAGAGCCAATCAGCCAGAGCCAATCAGCCAGAGTCAATCAGCCAGAGCCAATCAGCCAGAGCCAGTCAGCCAGAGCCAGTCAGCCAGAGCCAATCAGCCAGAGCCAATCAGCCAGAGCCAGTCAGCCAGAGCCAGTCAGCCAGAGCCAATCAGCCAGAGCCAATCAGCCAGAGCCAGTCAGCCAGAGCCAGTCAGCCAGAGCCAATCAGCCAGAGCCAGTCAGCCAGAGCCAGTCAGCCAGAGCCAATCAGCCAGAGTCAATCAGCCAGAGCCAGTCAGCCAGAGCCAATCAGCCAGAGTCAATCAGCCAGAGCCAGTCAGCCAGAGCCAATCAGCCAGAGCCAGTCAGCCAGAGCCAGTCAGCCAGAGCCAATCAGCCAGAACCAATCAGCCAGAGCCAGTCAGCCAGAGCCAATCAGCCAGAGCCAGTCAGCCAGAGCCAGTCAGCCAGAGCCAGTGAGAGGTAGAATACGTGTTTGTCTTCCATCTTGTTAGGTTCTTACCCTGCAGTGTGGAGCGCTAAACTTGTAGAAATAGAATGACTAGAACAGGTGGTATTTCTATAGCAGCTATACAACAAGTGCAGGCAGCAGCAAACCTCTTTATACAGAGCAACAATGGAATGGGACAATACAGCGCCCCAGGCCAGTAGCTAATCTATGACCAGGCAGCTTCCATGTTTTGAAACCCTATACTCACTGGCTTGTGCAGTGTAATAAATAGAGAGATATAATGGTGTGTGGTTATACACATTGTTTATGGGGATAATTTGAAAGGGGAAATTAAAAAAATACCTGACATTCATGTGATCAGGGACAGTCATCTAGGGATTTCAAAATAAATCTTCTTCGATGCCATTTAAAAAAAATGTCTGCTGTTCCCACATGCTTCAAGAGGGCCACCATTGTTCCTGTTCCCAAAAAAGCTAAGGTAACGGAGCTAAATGAGAGACTAGTCAAGGACCATATCACCTCCACCCTACCTGACACCCTAGACCCACTCCAATTTGCTTACCGCCCAAATAGGTCCACAGACGATGCAATCTCAACCACACTGCACACTGCCCTAACCCATCTGGACAAGAGGAATACCTATGTGAGAATGCTGTTCATCGACGACAGCTCAGCATTTAACACCATAGTACCCTCCAAGCTCGTCATCAAGCTCGAGACCCTGGGTCTCGACCCCGCCCTGTGCAACTGGGTACTGGACTTCCTGACGGGCTGCCCCCAGGTGGTGAGGGTAGGCAACAACATCTCCACCCCGCTGATCCTCAACACTGGGGCCCCACAAGGGTATGTTCTGAGTCCTCTCCTGTACTCCCTGTTCACCCACGACTGCGTGGCCACGCACGCCTCCAACTCAATCATCAAGTTTGCGGACGACACAACAGTGGTAGGCTTGATTACCAACAACGACAAGACGGCCTACATGGAGGAGGTGAGGGCCCTCAGAGTGTGGTGTCAGGAAAATAACCTCACAGCAGCGCCTCTTCAACCTCAGGAGGCTGAAGAAATTCGGCTTGTCACCAAAAGCACTCACAAACTTCTACAGATGCACAATCGAGAGCATCCTGGCGGGCTGTATCACCGCCTGGTATGGCAACTGCTCTGCTCACAGCCGTAAGGCTCTCCAGAGGGTAGTGAGGTCTGCACAACGCATCACCGGGGGCAAACTACCTGCCCTCCAGGACACCTACACCACCCGATGTCACAGGAAGGCCACAAAGATCATCAAGGACAACAACCACCCGAGCCACTGCCTGTTCACCCCACTATCATCCAGAAGGCGAGGTCAGTACAGGTGCATCAAAGCTGGGACCGAGAGACTGAAAAACAGCTTCTATCTCAAGGCCATCAGACATTAAACAGCCACCACTAACATTGAGTGGCTGCTGCCAACACACTGACTCAACTCCAGCCACTTTAATAACGGGAATTGATGGGAAATTATGTAAAATATATCACTAGCCACTTTAAACAATGCTACCTAATATAATGTTTACATACACTACATTATTCATCTCATATGTATACGTATATACTGTACTCTATATCATCTACTGTATCTTTATGTAATACATGTATCACTAGCCACTTTAACTATGCCACTTTGTTTACATACTCATCTCAAATGTATATACTGTACTCGATACCATCTACTGTATCTTGCCTATGCTGCTCTGTACCATCACTCATTCATATATCTTTATGTACATATTCTTTATCCCCTTACACTTGTGTGTATAAGACAGTAGTTTTGGAATTGTTAGTTAGATTACTTGTTGGTTATTACTGCATTGTCGGAACTAGAAGCACGAGCATTTCGCTACACTCGCATTAACATCTGCTAACCATGTGTATGTGACAAATAAAATTTGATTTGATTTGAAACCTCTCTACTATCATACTGTACTCCAGCTAATATCTAATGGAAAGGTGGACTCCCACATGGTTCCATTATGTGATTAATGTTAACTGTCAGTAAACTCCTGCCCTAGAGGCAAGGTGCATCCAACTGAGACAGCTCGAGACGTTCCCATCTGGTGACCCCGCACGGCGAGGGAGACAAACCTCCGTTATGACGGGACCCCTGGGCAGCGAGCGTTCCCTGCTGTCACTTCGAGTGGGAAAGATGTCAGCTTGAAGACTGACTGAGTTGATAGACATACATCCACTTTTTGACTTTCAACTCTCTCCAATGTCGGCAGTCTGCTCTCTCTCTCTCGCCACAGAGAGGCAAGCTAACTGGTGAATACAGTATGTCAACGGTGTTTATAACACCAGAGATTAAATGTGAATGTATCTTGCAAGATACATGTTAGCATCATACATACAATGAACATTCGACATGAATGTAGCCTATCGTTAGTTTATTCAACAGTGTGGAAGTAGGCTATACATTATGTTTCATATAATGCACCCCTGACAACAGGCTATCTATATATCTTGAAAAATGCTGCAATGCATTGGCTAAAACAACATCGCTAGTTAAATGTTCAACAGGCTTAATACTCCCAGACCTAATGACTTCCACTAATCTTAGTTGATAAACAGTCTTGGACGATGTTCGACAGGAAAAAAATGGGATACATTTATGAAAACTAACGTTCAAAGATTTCAACTACCCAATACTGACAATACATTGAATCGATGGTCTGTCACTTATTAAAGTCATTGAATAAATATTGTGTTGTTTAATCAAGTGTGCATACCCACGGTATAAAATCAATCGTACTTGAGTAAACTATAACAATAGTGGACAGCTGCATTAGTCCATTGTAGGCTAACCCAAACAATACCCAAAACAAAATATCGTACTCAACAGTGCACACAACACAGTCAGTTAATAACACATGAATAACAATGCAATAATTGTATTCATGTTTCAACGTTATAGCCAACCATTCAACAGAAACTCCGTGGCAAACTTAGAAGCGAGGAAACAACATTGTTTACATAACAGATTTTCCCATAATTTGTTTTCTCCATCACTTCGCGTTTTTCCCATAATCGATTTATTACACATTCGGAGTTGGTTCAAATTGAATACAGCTCGTAGGCTAACAACGTAGTGCTCTAAAGTCTAACGCGACTTGCTAGGTAGGTAACATTGACTATTCTTACCTCAAAACTGCAGGTTTGTCCAGAACCTCAGCGCTAGCTCTATGGTGTCCTCTCCACAAAATATGTCAGAATATAGATTTAAATCAGTGCAGGAAAAACAATATAAAGATTGAAAGAAACAGCCAGATTGGAGATGTGTGCCCGAGGAAAGAACAACAAGCCTTTAGACTTCAGTCTTCAGCTAATAAATTAGCCGCGGATAACTATAGCACCAATTTAGTCACGCTGTCTTGTAGCGGAGTAAAAGAGATCCGTAGACAAACAGGTTTGTTCGGAACTCCCAGACTACCGCACACTGCAAAGCACCGATCCGTCCAGGCGGTGGTTCAGCCCCCAGGGGCGGGCACTCAGCCGAGTTGGCCACGCCTCCTCCTAACTCATTTACTCTTTTAAATTAGATGGTGAACACCGTGATCAATATAATAATAACATTGCACGGATGAAAGGACCGTACGAACGTATATTGAATTAATTAAATGCAGTTTAATTATCCCCAAAAAATGCCAAGAAACGCACCTCCCCCCATAAACACAAGAGAAAAAAAAATCTTTAGTGGGTGGAGAGAGCATGAGGCTGGGGTGACAAGTGTTTTTTTGGAGCCCCTCCGTGTCACTGAATCTACTACAGATGGGAGAGCAAGATAAGTGGGTCTTGAGACTTGTCTCAGAAGGTCGTGACACTGACATTCCCCGTGGCATGTATCTGTGATAGATACCCCAAACCCCTTGTTTTATAGTGTGTATGTATTATTCTCTACTAGCACAAACCAAACAAGAACATTTGAATACAGACTGAAATTGTCAGGGTTTTGAGTTAAATTAGAGAGAGAGAGAGAGAGAGAGAGTATATGTGTGTATGTGTGTGTGTGTGTGGTGTGGTGTGGTGTGGTGTGGTGTGGTGTGGTGTGGTGTGGTGTGTGTGTGTGTGTGTGTGTGTGTGTGTGTGTGTGTGTTTTTATTTTATATTTCACCTTTATTTAATCAGGTAGGCAAGTTGAGAACAAGTTCTCATTTACAATTGCGACCTGGCCAAGATAAAGCAAAGCAGTTCGACACATACAACGACACAGAGTTACACATGGAGTAAAACAAACATACAGTCAATAATACAGTATAAACAAGTCTATATACGATGTGAGCAAATGAGGTGAGATAAGGGAGGTAAAGGCAAAAAAAGGCCATGGTGGCAAAGTAAATACAATATAGCAAGCAAAACACTGGAATGGTAGATTTGCAATGGAAGAATGTGCAAAGTAGAAATAAAAATAATGGGGTGCAAAGGAGAAAAATAAATAAATAAATGAAATACAGTAGGGAAAGAGCGTAGTTGTTTGGGCTAAATTATAGATGGGCTATGTACAGATGCAGTAATCTGTGAGCTGCTCTGACAGTTGGTGCTTAAAGCTAGTGAGGGAGATAAGTGATTCCAGTTTCAGAGATTTTTGTAGTTCGTTCCAGTCATTGGCAGCAAAGAACTGGAAGGAGAGGCGGCCAAAGAAAGAATTGGTTTTGGGGGTGACGAGAGAGATATACCTGCTGGAGCATGTGTACAGGTGGGAGATGCTATGGGGACCAGCGAGCTGAGATAAGGGGGGACTTTACCTAGCAGGGTCTTGTAGATGACATGGAGCCAGTGGGTTTGGCGACGAGTATGAAGCGAGGGCCAGCCAACGAGAGCGCACAGGTCGCAATGGTGGGTAGTATATTGGGCTTTGGTGACAAAACGGATTGCACTGTGATAGACTGCATCCAATTTGTTGAGTAGGGTATTGGAGGCTATTTTGTAAATGACATCGCCAAAATCGAGGATTGGTAGGATGGTCAGATTTACAAGGGTATGTTTGGCAGCAAGAGTGAAGGATGCTTTGTTGCGAAATAGGAAGCCAATTCTAGATTTAACTTTGGATTGGAGATGTTTGATATGGGTCTGGAAGGAGAGTTTACAGTCTAAGCAGACACCTAAGTATTTGTAGTTGTCCACATATTCTATGTCAGAACTGTCCAGAGTGGTGATGTTAGATGGGCGGGCAGGTGCAGGGCACCGATCGGTTGAAGAGCATGCATTTAGTTTTACTTGTATTTACGAGCAATTGGAGGCCATGGAAGGAGAGTTGTATGGCATTGAAGCTCGTCTGGAGGGTTGTTAACACAGTGTCCAAAGAAGGGCCAGAAGTATACAGAATGGTGTTGTCTGCGTAGAGGTGGATCAGAGACTCACCAGCAGCAAGAGCGACCTCATTGATGTATACAGAGAAGAGAGTCGGTCCAAGAATTGAACCCTGTGGCACCCCCATACAGACTGCCAGAGGTCCGGACAGCAGAGCCTCCGATTTGACACACTGAACTCAGAGAAGTAGTTGGTGAACCAGGCGAGGCAATCATTTGAGAAACCAAGGCTGTCGAGTCTGCCGATGAGGATGTGGTGATTGACAGAGTCGAAAGCCTTGGCCAGATCAATGAATACGGCTGCACAGTAATTTTCCTTATCGATGGCGGTTAAGATATCATTTAGGACCTTGAGCGTGGCTGAGGTGCACCCATGACCAGCTCTGAAACCAGATTGCATAGCATAGAAGGTATGGTGAGATTCCGAAATGGTCGGTAATCTTTGTTGACTTGGCTTTTGAAGACCTTAGAAAGGCATGGTAGGATAGATATAGGTCTGTAGCAGTTTGGGTCAAGAGTGTCCCCCCCTTTGAAGAGGGGGATGACCGCAGCTGCTTTCCAATCTTTGGGAATCTCAGACGACACGAAAGAGAGGTTGAACAGGCTAGTAATAGGGGTGGCAACAATTTCGGCAGATCATTTTAGAAAGAAATGGTCCGGCTGATTTGTAGGGGTCCAGATTTTGCAGCTCTTTCAGAACATCAGCTGAACGGATTTGGGAGAAGGAGAAATGGGGAAGGCTTGGGCGAGTTGCTGTGGGGGGTGCAGTGCTGTTGACCGGGGTAGGAGTAGCCAGGTGGAAAGCATGGCCAGCCGTAGAAAAATGCTTATTGAAATTCTCAATTATGGTGAATTTATCAGTGGTGACAGTGTTTCCTATCTTCAGTGCAGTGGGTAGCTAGGAGGAGCTAGGAGGAGGTGTTCTTATTCTCCATGGACTTTACAGTGTCCCAGAACTTTTTTGAGTTAGTGTTGCAGGAAGCAAATTTCTGCTTGAAAAAGCTAGCCTTGGCTTTTCTAACTGCCTGTGTATAATGGTTTCTAGCTTCCCTGAACTGCTGCATATCACGGGGGCTGTTCAATGCTAATGCAGAACGCCATAGGATGTTTTTGTGTTGGTTAAGGGCAGTCAGGTCTGGGGAGAACCAAGGTCTATATCTGTTCCTGGTTCTAAATTTCTTGAATGGGGCATGTTTATTTAAGATGGTTAGGAAGGCATTTTATTTTAAATATCCAGGCATCCTCTACTGACGGGATGAGATCAATATCCTTCCAGGATACCCCGGCCAGGTCGATTAGAAAGGCCTGCTCGCTGAAGTGTTTCAGGGAGCGTTTTACAGTGATGAGTGTGTGTGTGTGTGTGTTTTCCTGGGTTCTGTATGTGTGTTTGTGCATATGTGTGTATATGTGTGTGTGTCTGTGCATGTGTGTATACAGATGTATTATCTTAATTTGATCACTCTTTTGTTGATGAGAATGTTCAGGCAAAGCAGGAAATGCAAACTTGTAGTCTATTTAAAACGGCGTGTAAAGTTTGTAATTTTCGCTTGCACATTTCAGACGTGATTACTATCGTAAAATGTATCAACACAAAAAATGGCCATTAATTATAATCCACGTGATAATTCACTTATCCCATTGCTACAGGATTATTTTTCCTTCGGTATTAAACCGGATCAAATTAAAATCCGACATCTGTAGTGGCCTGAGCAATGGATCAAACAGGGCAGCAACCCACTTTCAAAATAAGGCTGAAAATGTATGTTTTTTACTCACCCACATTTTTTTTAACCAGAAAATGATCATGATCACAACTGTGTGTGAGCGTGTGTAGGGCGTATTAGCAGCTGTCTGGTGTTTAAAACACAGGGCTCAGAGAGGACAGAGGTCCTTTAACTAGAAGACCCGCCTCGCCCAGTCTTACACGAAAAAAAGGGTCCATTGAGGTATTTATCTCAAAGTTCACTATGTGTTCTGTGTGTGTCTGTTGGCTTTCCTCCAATCAGCAGCATAGGAACCATGATCAGTGGACTGTTTCAGCCAATCAGTGACTGATCACATTAATCCTGAGAGGAAACACAGCAGTGAGTAAAGTTTTGTCCTGAATTTCACTATATTCCCTATGTACTGTATGGAGTGCACTCGTTTTGTCCAGAGTCCTTCTCTAAAGCAGTGCATTATATAGGGAATCGGGTGCAATTAGGGCTGCTGCCTCCATGGTTCCTTAGATGCATAGCCCTGCTCATTAGAGGTGTAAACAATAGAGGTGTAAACTCTGTGTTTACTCAGTCACAGCCAGTGACCACGCTTTCAATAACAGGCAGGGCCATTCTTTAATTTGGGCTGTGTTTGAAGTGAACAGTAAAAAGTCATAGCATAGATAGTCTATAGTCTAGCCGAGATATTGTCTAACCTATATTGTTTATTGTCTAACCTAGATAGTATATATTCTAGATTAGTTTATTTTCTAGCCTGGTTATCTTATAGTCTAGCCTAGATAGCCTACAGTCTAGCCTAGATTGCTTATACTCTTGCCTAAATAGTTTATAGTTTAACCTAGATAATTTATAGTCTAGCCTAGATATTTTATAAACTAGCCTAGATAGTTTATAATCTAGCCTAGATATCTTAAAGTATTGCCTACATAGTTTATAGTCTTGCCTAGAAAGCTTATAGTTTAGCTTAGATAATATTTAGTATAGCCTAGACAGTTTATTGTCTAGCCTAGATAGTATATAATCTAGATTAGATAGTTTATATTCTAGCCTGGTTATTTTATAGTCTAGCCTAGATAGCAAATAGTGTAGCCTAGATAGCTTATAGTCAAGCCTAGATAGCCAATAATCGAGCCTAGATAGCCAATATTCTAGCCAAGATAGCTTCTAATCTAGCCTAGAGAGTTTATAGCCTAGCCTAGATAGCTTATTGTCCAGCCTTGATAGCTTATAGTCTAGCCTAGATAGCTTATAGTCTAGCCTAGATAATGTGTATTTTGCCTTGATTGCTTATAGTCTAGCCTAGATAGCCAATAGTGTAGCCTAGATAGCTTATAGTCAAGCCTAGATAGCCTATATTCTAGCCTAGATAGTTTATAGTCTAGCCTAGATAGCTTCTAATCTAGCCTAGATAGTTTAAAGCCTCGCCCAGATATCTTATTGTCTAGCCTAGATAGCTTATAGTATTGCCTAGATAGCTCATAGTCTAGCCTAGATAGCAAATAGTCTAGCCTAGATAGCTTATAGTCTAGCCTAGATTGCTTATAGTATTGCCTAGATAGTTTCTGTCTTGCCTAGATAGCTTATAGTCTAGGCTAGATAGTTTATAGTCTATCCTAGATATCTTATAGTCTAGCCTAGGTTGCCTATAGTCTAGCCTAGATTGCTTATTCTCTAGCCTAGATAGTTTATAGTTCAACCTATATATCTTATAGTCTAGCCTAGATACCTTATAATCTAGCCTAGATAGTTTATAGTCTAGCCTAGATAATTTATAGTCTAGCCTAGAAAGTTTATAATCTATCCTAGATTAGTCTAGCCTCGATAATTTATAGTCTAGCCTAAATAGCTTAATGTCTTGCCTAAATAGCTTATATTCTAGCCTAGATAGCTTATAGTCTAATTCTCAGCCAAACGTGAAGAACTAACAGAGTTATCTCGGCTCCAAAAATAATATTTTTGGAAAAAAAGAAACATTTGCTATCTCATTAGCTATCTAACTGGGAGTCTCGTGAGTGAAAACATCCGAAGCCCATCAAAGGAAAAACAATTTAATTTGAGTGCTTTTCTGATTTTCGTGACCAGGTTGCCTGCTGCTAGCTAGGCTTAATGCTATGCTAGGCTATCGATAAACTTACACAAATGCTTGTCTTGCTTTGGCTGTAAAGCATAATTTCAAAATCTGAGATGACAGGGTGATTAACAAAAGGCTAAGCAGTGTTTCAATATATTTCACTTGTGATTTCATGAATATGAATATTTTCTCGTAATATTATTTGACTGTGGCGCTATGCTATTCAGCGGCTGCTGACGAAAATGATCCCGCGACAGGGATGGGTAGCGTCAAGTTTACTCCGTTTAAATGTTAATCCATAGGGAGACATAGTCCCTCAGATATGATAAGTCTTATGAGATATTATACAGGCTCATACATACTCATAACAAGGTATAAATCATTCAATTTTGACAATTGTCTTGCTGTCGGTTTAAACCTGAGAAAATAGTTTTGAACAGAAATGACAACTAGGTTAGCAGTCCTACTAAACATTATAAGCAGAATATAAAATCCTAGCATTGATGTCCACACTCTAATAGACTTCTTTCTGGTGTATATATAGATATATTTACGTACGTACATACATACATACATACATACATACATACATACATACATACATACATACATACATACATACATACACACACACACACACACACACACACACACACACACACACACACACACACACACACACACACACACACACACACACACACACACACACACACACACACACACACACACACACACACACACACACACACACACACACACACACACACACACACACACACACACACTCCCCCTTGCAGCCTCATTCTGTCAGGGGGCATCAGACAGTGCCCGTGGGACATGCCCCATACGTCATGCCTGCCCTCTCCACGGCTCCAGGAGAAGGGAGGAGACCCAGGGATGTGGTGCAGTCTGTCACAGTGCCTCTTTCTGGGCTTGGCGAGCAGGGCAGGTGTCACCTGGATCCCCTCCAAGATGAGACCCAGGGAAGTCGTGCAGTCTGGCCTTGCCACAGTGTCTCTTTCTGGGCGCAGGGGGGCGCAGGGTAGGATACAGCATCTGGATCCCCTTACGGAGAACCAGACCAGACTAGATCAGAGCCTGAATGTAGCCTGGACTCTGAAATAGTGTCTCTGTCTGGTGAGATCATTCTGTCTGGTGAGATCACACTTTAAAGATGGGGACAGCATCTACTGAATGAGTATCCTACCTCCAACCTACCTCCATCCACCTCCATCCACCTCCATTTTTTTCAGCTACACCTGATTGCTGACAGGTGTATGAAATCGAGCACACAGCCATGCAATCTCCATAGACAAACATTGGCAGTGGAATTGTATTTATTTATTTTACCTTTATTTAACGAGGCAAGTCAGTTAAGAACAAATTCCTATTTCCAATGACGTCCTAGGAACAGTGGGTTAACTGCCTGTTCAGGGGCAGAACGACAGATGTGTACCTTGTCAGCGCAGTGATTTGAATTTGCAACCTTCCGGTTTACTAGTCCAATGCTCTAACCACTAGGCTACCCTGCCACCCCATCCTACCTCCATCCACCTCCATCCTCCTTCTACCTCCATCCTCCATCTACCTCCATCTACCTCCATCCTCCTCCATCCACCTCCATCCTCCTTCTACCTCCATCCTCCATCTACCTCCATCTACCTCCATCTACATCAATCCTCCTCCATCTACCTCCATCTTCCTCCATCTACCTCCATCCTCCTCCATCTCCATCTCCCTCCTCCTCTATCTACCTCCTCCATCTACCTCCATCTACCTCCATCTCCCTCATCATCTCCATCTCCCTCCATCCATCTACCTCCATCTACCTCCATACCTACATCCACCTCCATCTACCTCCATCCTCCTCCATCCTCCATCTACCTCCATCCTCCATCTACCTCCATCTACCTCCATCTACCATCTACCTCCATCCTCCTCCATCTACCTCCATACCTCCATCCATCCATCCTCCATCTACCTCCATCCTCCTCCATCTACCTCCATCATCCACCTCCATCTACCTCCATCCTCCATCTACCTCCATCCTCCTCCATCCTCCATCTACCTCCATGCACCTCCATGCTCCATCTACCTCCATCCTCCATCCATCTACCTCCATCTACCTCCATCCTCCTCCATCTACCTCCATCCTCCTCCATCTACCTCCATCTACCTCCATCCCATCTACCTCCATCCTCCTCAATCCTCCATCTACCTCCATGCTCCATCTACCTCCATCGACCTCCATCTACCTCCATCCTCCTCCATCTACCTCCATCTCCTCCATCTACCTCCATCTACCTCCATCCTCCATCTACCTCCATCCATCTACCTCCATACCTCCATCTCACTCATCCTCCACCTCCATCCTCCATCTACCTCCATCTACCTCCATCGCCCTCCATCTACCTCCATCTACCTCCATCTACCTCCATCCTCCTCCATCTACCTCCATCTCCTCCATCTACCTCCATCTCCTCCATCCTCCTCCATCCTCCTCCTTCTACCTCCTCCATCTACCTCCATCTACCTCCATCTACCTCCATCCTCCTCATCACCTCCATCACCTCCATCCTCCTCCATCTACCTCCATCTACCTCCATCTCCTCCATCTACCTCCATCCTCCATCCATCTCCATCTACCTCCATCTCCTCTCCTCCATCTACCTCCATCCTCTCCACCTCCATCTACCTCCATCCTCCATCTACCTCCATCTACCTCCATCTACCTCCATCCTCCTCCCATCTATCCTCCATCTACCTCCATACCTCCATCCTCCATCTACCTCCATCCTCCTCCATCTACCTCCATCTACCTCCATCTACCTCCATCTACCTCCATCCTCCTAAATCTACCTCCATCTACCTCCATCCTCCTCCATCTACCTCCATCCTCATCTCCATCTACCTCCATCCTCCATCTCCATCTACCTCCATCCTCCATCTCCCTCCATCCTCCTCCATCTACCTCCCTCCTCATCTCCTCCATCTACCTCCATCCCACTCCATCCATCTACCTCCATCCATCTACCTCCATCCTCCTCCATCTACCTCCATCCTCCTCCATCTACCTCCATCCTCCTCCATCTACTCCCTCCATCTACCTCCATCCTCCATCTACCTCAATCTACCTCCATCTACCTCCATCCTCCATCCATCTACCTCCATCCTCCATCTACCTCCATCCTCCTTCATCTAACTCCATCCTCCATCTACCTCCATCCTCCATCGAACCTCCATCTACCTCCATCCATCCTCCATCTACCTCCATCCTCCATCACCTCCATCTACCCCATCCTCCTCCATCTACCTCCATCTACCTCCATCCTCCATACCTCCATCCATCTACCTCCCATCCTCCATCCATCTACCTCCATCTACCTCCATCCTCCTCCATCTACCTCCATCCATCTACCTCCATCTCCACCTCCATCCTCCTCCATCTACCTCCATCTACCTCCATCCTCCTCCATCTACCTCCATCCTCCATCCTCCATCCTCCTCCATCTACCTCCATCCTCCTCCATCTACCTCCATCTACCTCCCATCCATCTACCTCCATCCTCCTCCATCTACCTCCATCCTCCATCTACCTCCATCTATCCTCCATCCATCTACCTCCATCCTCCTCCATCTACCTCCCATCCCTCCTCCATCTACCTCCATCCTCCATCTACCTCCCTCCATCCTCCTCCATCTACCTCCCTCCTCCATCCTCCTCCATCTACCTCCATCCTCCATCTACATCCATCTCCATCTACCTCCATCCTCCTCCATCTACCTCCATCTACCTCCATCCTCTCCATCTACCTCCATCCTCCTCCATCTACCTCCATCTACCTCCATCCTCCATCCTCCATCCATCTACCTCCATCCTCCTCCATCTACCTCCATCCTACCTCCTCCATCTACCTCCATCTACCTCCATCTAATCCATCTACCTCCATCTACCTCCATCCATCCATCTACCTCCATCCTCCTCCATCCTCCTAAATCTACCTCCATCTACCTCCATCCTCCATCTACCTCCATCTCCTCATCCATCCTCCATCTACCTCCATCCTCCATCCCTCCATCTACCTCCATCCTCCATCTCCATCCATCCCCATCCATCCTCCATCTCCCTCCATCCATCTACCTCCATCCTCCTCCATCTACCTCCATCTACCTCCATCCTCCTCCATCTACCTCCATCCTCCTCCATCTACCTCCATCTACCTCCATCCTCCATCCATCTCCATCTACCTCCATCTACCTCCATCCTCCTCCATCTACCTCCATCCTCCATCCATCTACCTCCCTCCTCCATCTACCTCCATCTACCTCCATCCTCCTCCATCTACCTCCATCTACCTCCATCCTCCATCTCCTCCATCTACCTCCATCCTCCATCCTCCATCTCCCCTCCATCTACCTCCATCTCCTCCATCTATCCTCCTCCATACCTCCTCCTCCATCTACCTCCATCCTCCTCCATCTACCTCCATCCTCCTTTATCTCCTCCATCTACCTCCATCCTCCATCCTCCTTCCATCTACCTCCATCCTCCTCCATCTACCTCCATCCTCCTCCATCTCCTCCACCTCTACCTCCATCCTTATCCATCCTCCATCTACCTCCATCCTCCATCTACCTAACTCCATCATCCATCTACCTCCATCCTCCATCCTCCTCCATCTAACTCCATCATCCATCTACCTCCATCCTCCATCCTCCCTACCTACCCTCCATCCTCCTCCATCTACCTCCATCCTCCTCCATCTACCTCCATCTACCTCCCCTCATCTACCTCCATCCTCCATCCATCTCCATCTACCTCCATCCTCCTTCATCTAACTCCATCCTCCATCTATCCATCCTCCATCGAACCTCCATCTCCTCCATCTACCTCCATCTACCTCCATCCTCCTCCATCTACCTCCATCCTCCTCCATCTACCTATCCTCCATCCTCCATCCTATCCTCCCATCCTCCTGCATCTACCTCCATCTACCTCCATCCTCCTCCATCTACCTCCATCTACCTACATCCTCCATCTACCTCCATCCTCCATCCCACTCCATCTACCTCCATCCTCTTTCATCTACCTCCATCTACCTCCATCCATCTACCTCCATCCTCCATCTACCTCCATCCTCCTCCATCTACCTACATCCTCCTCCATCTACCTCAATCTACCTCCATCCTCCTCCATCTACCTCCATCTACCTCCATCCTTCTCCATCTACCTCCATCCTCCATCTACCTCCATCCTCCATCTACCTCCATCCATCTACCTCCATCCTCCATTCATCTACCTCCATCCTCCTCCATCTACCTCCATCCTCCATCTACCTCCGTCTACTTCCATCCTCCATCCACCTCTGTCTAACACAATCCTCCATCCATCTACCTCCATCCTTCTCCATCTACCTCCATACTCCTCCTTCCACCTCCATCTACCTGCATCTACCTCCATCCTCCTCCATCTACCTCCATCCTCCTCCATGTACCTCCATCCTCCTCCATCTACCTCCATCCTCCTCCATCTACCTCCATCCTCCTCCATCTAACTCCATCCATCTACCTCCATCTACCTCCATCCTCCTCCATCTACCTCCATCCTCGTCCATCTACCTCCATCCTCCTCCATCTACCTACATCCTCCTCCATCTACCTCCATCCTCTTCCATCTACCTCCATCTACCTCCATCCTCGTCCATCTACCTCCATCCTCCTCCATCTACCTCCATCTACCTCCATCTCTCCTCCATCCATCTACCTCCATCTCCACATCTCCATCTACCTCCATCTACCTCCATCCTTCCATCTACCTCCATCCTCCATCCATCCTACCTCCATCCTCCATCCCATCCATCTACCTCCCATCCCTCCATCCATCCATCTACCTCTATCCTCCTCCATCTACCTCCATCTACCTCCATCCTAATCCATCTACCTCCATCTACCTCCATCCATCCATCTACCTCCATCTACCTCATCCTCCTAAATCTACCTCCATCTACCTCCATCCTCCTCCATCTACCTCCATCTCCCTCCATCCTCCATCTCCCTCCATCTACCTCCATCCTCCATCTCCCTCCATCTACCTCCATCCTCCTTTCTCCCTCCATCTACCTCCATCCTCCATCTCCCTCCATCTACCTCCATCCTCCATCTCCCTCCATCCATCTACCTCCATCCTCCTCCATCTACCTCCATCTACCTCCATCCTCCTCCATCTACCTCCATCCTCCTCCATCTACCTCCATCCTCCTTCATCTAACTCCATCTTCCATCTACCTCATCCTCCTTCATCAAACTCCATCCTCCATCTACCTCCATCTACCTCCATCTACCCCATCCTCCTCCATCTACCTCCATCTACCTCCATCCTTCTCCATCTACCTCCATCTACCTACATCCTCCATCTACCTCCATCCTCCATCCCACTCCATCTACCCCCATCCTCTTTCATCTACCGCCATCTACCTCCATCCTCCTCCATCTACCTCCATCTACCTCCATCCTCCTCCATCTACCTCCATCCTCCTTTATCTAACTCCATCTTCCATCTACCTCCATCCTCCTTCATCGAACTCCATCCTCCATCTACCTCCATCTACCTCCATCCTCCATCTACCTCCATCCTTATCCATCTACCTCCATCTACCTCCATCTACCTCCATCTACCTACATCCTCCATCTACCTCCATCCTCCATCCTCCTCCATCTACCTCCATCTACCTCCATCCTCCTACATCCTCCATCTACCTCCATCCCTCCTCCATCTACCTCAATCTACCTCCATCCTCCTCCATCTACCTCCATCTGCCTCCATCCTTCTCCATCTACCTCCATCCTCCATCTACCTCCATCCTCCATCTACCTCCATCCATCTACCTCCATCCTCCATTCATCTACCTCCATCCTTCTCCATCTACCTCCATCCTCCATCTACCTCCGTCTACCTCCATCCTCCATCCATCTACCTCCATCCTTCTCCATCTACCTCCATCCTCCTCCTTCCACCTCCATCTACCTCCATCCTACTCCAACTACCTCCATCTACCTCCATCCTCCTCCATCTACCTACATCCTCCTCCATGTACCTCCATCCTCCTCCATCTACCTCCATCCTCCTCCATCTACCTCCATCTACCTCCATCCTCCTCCATCTACCTCCATCCTCCTCCATCTACCTCCACCCTCCTCCATCTACCTCCATCTACCTTCATCCTCCTCCATCTACCTCCATCTACCTCCATCCTCCTCCATCTACCTCCATCCTCCTCCATCTACCTCCATCTACCTCCATCCTCCTCCATCTACCTCCATCCTCCCATCCATCTCCATCTACCTTCATCTACCTCCATCCTCCTCCATCTACCTCCATCCTCCATCATCTACCTCCATCCTCCATCCATCTACCTCCATCCTCCTCCATCTACCTCCATCTACCTCCATCCTCCTCCATCTACCTCCATCCTCCTCCATCTACCTCCATCATCTAACTCCATCCTCCATCTACCTCCATCCTCCATCTACCTCCATCTACCTCCATCTACATCCATCTACCTCCATCCTCCTTCATCATCTTCAATCCACCTCCATCCTCCTCCATCCACCTCCATCCTCCTCCATCTACCTCCATCTACCTTCATCATCCTCCATACACCTCCATCCTCCTCCATCTACCTCCATCCTCCTTCATCAACCTCCATCTACCTCCATCCTCCTCCATCTACCTCCATCCTCCTTCATCTAACTCCATCCTCCATCTACCTCCATCCATCTTCCTCCATCCTCCATCCATCTACCTCCATCCTCCTCCATCTACCTCCATCTACCTCCGTCTAACTCCATCCTCCATCCATCTACCTCCATCCTTCTCCATCTTCCTCCATCCACCTCCATCTACCTCCATCCTC
>NC_088233.1:4676827-4734327 GCF_036934945.1 Oncorhynchus masou masou
GCAGCAATGTTCCAACATCTAGAGGAAAGACTTCCCAGAAGAGTGGAGGCTGTTATAACAGCAATGATCCAACATTATTAAGTTTAATTATATTACATTGTGATGGAGTTGAGAGAAAGTTGTACCATTAGTAGAAGAAGAAGAAGAAGAGGATTAAGAAGAAGAAGAAGAAGAAGAAGAGGAAGAGGAAGAAGAAGACGAAGAGGAAGAAGAAGAAAAAGAAGAAGAGATATAAGAAGAAAAAGAAAAAGAAGAAGAAGAAGAAGATGAGGATGAAGAAGAAGAGGACGAAGAAGAAGGTTTTTCAATGTTTACTTGACTGTACATGCAGAGGAACTGTAGCTCTGTGAGTCATTCTGGCACCGCCAAACACCTAAAGACAGGGAATACCACGAGACAAGAAGACCCAAACAGATTGAGTTACAACGCTCAACACAACAATGACTGTGTGTTTTGTTTTGGATTCGGTTTTCCTTGGTTTACCTTCCTGCTGGAAATCTGACGATGATGTCATAGCTAAAGACAATGTCCAAGAAGCGTAGGACAGCAGCTGTGCAATTACCTTTTAAGGAAGTAGTTCTTGAATGAAAGAGGAGCTGCTGTCCTCTTTCGGCACCGGTAATCATTTACATTTTAACATACACTGGGGCGGCAGGTAGCCTAGTGGTTAGAGCGTTGGACTGGTAACCGAAAGGTTGCAAGTTCAAATCCCCGAGCTGACAAGGTACAAATCTGTCGTTCTGCCCCTGAACAGGCAGTTAACCCACTGTTCCGAGGCTGTCATTGAAAATAAGAATTTATTCTTAACTGACTTGCTGAGTTAAATAAAGGTAAAATACAAAAAGGGCTCCAGAAAGGTTATTTGGTTCTCCCCACATATGAGAGCCCTTTTTTTTGATTCCAGGTAGAACCCTCAGTGGAAAGGGTTCTACATGGAACCAAAAAGGGTTCTACAAAGATTCTCTTATGGGGAATGCCGAATAAACCTTTTTAGGATACAGAGAGCAACTTCTTTTTCTAAGAGTGTACAGGGGTTCATATTTTACAGCCAATATTCTAAAGCCTATAGCTGCAGGTAAACAGATGCTTGGTGAACATCAGCCCAAATCAAGCATAAAGCACGGGTATGTTTTGAGAATGGTGACGTTAAACGATGTCTTGTTTGTTCCCCGAAGGTCATGATTCATATTGCTACCAGAGGGAATTATAGACTGGTAACTCGATACATGTCCTCCACACACTAACAAACTCTCTCTGGCTGCATTTAGACAGGCAGTCCAATTCTAATCTTTTTCCCACTAATTTCTCTTTTGTCCAATCACATCAGATCTTTTCACGTCAGATTTTTTTCAGAGCTGATCTGATTGGTCAAAAGACCAATAAGTGGTATTTTGACTCATCAGAATTGGGCGGTCAGTTTGAATGCAGCCAATGTGTCTGGGACCGAGAGACTGAAAAACAGCTTCTATCTCAAGGCCATCAGACTGTTAAACAGCCACCACTAACATTGAGTGGCTGCTGCCTACACACTGACACTGACTCAACTCCAGCCACTTTAATAATGGGAATTGATGGGAAATGATGTAAATATATCACTAGCCACTTTAAACAATGCTACCTTATATAATGTTACCTACCCTACATTATTCATCTCATATGCATACGTATATACTGTACTCTATATCATCAACTGCATCCTTATGTAATACATGTATCACTAGCCACTTTAACTATGCCACTTTGTTTACATATTCATCTCACATGTATATACTGTACTCGATACCATCTACTGTATCTTGCCTATGCTGCTCTGTACCATCACTCACTCATATATCCTTATGTACATATTCTTTATCCCCTTACACTGTGTATAAGACAGTAGATTAGGAATTGTTAGTTAGATTACTTGTTGGTTATTACTCGCATTAACATCTGCTAACCATGTGTATGTGACAAATAAAATTTGATTTGGTTTGATTTGATTTGATTTGATGTCTGTGACACATTCATTAACAACTGGATCCTGGTCAGCCCTGGATCCTGGTCAGTCTATAAACACACATTTTTCAAAAGTGGCGCTGCATCTCAGATGCTGCATCTCAGTGATAGAGGCGTCACTACAGATGCTGGTTCAATTCCAGGCCGTATCACAACCGGCTGTGATTGGGAGTCCCACAGGGCGGAGCACAATTGGCCCAGTGTCGTCCGGGTTAGGCAGAGATCCCGGCAGAGATCACATCAGTGTTGGGGTCAATTCCATTTCAATTCCAAAGTTAACCTAATTCCAATTCCACGTTTTTTTACTAATTGAAAAACATTAAAGAGCATTAGATTTGGAATTTCAGTGTACTTCCTGAATTGACTGGAATTGAAATTAAATTGACCCCAACACCGTGGAATATAAATAATGTAGGCCTTTGCACTTTGTCTGTGCAGAAAGCTTTCGCTTTGGGAAACAAGCAGCTGCTAAGAGGTAAATAGTTGTTTTTTTCCTCCACACAATGTGTTGAGATACTTATCCAACAACCCAGTGTCACACAAAAAAACTGTGCTTTGATCTGCTGTATCAAAGATTCTGACAGAGGAAACCGTGCTCTAACAGTCCCCTCCCCCTCTCTGTTATTACCCAATAGGCACCCCCCATTCTCCCAGGTGGTATTAGATAGAACACCTGTGGGGAAAACAACCTGTGGTCACCTAGGTTACCCCATAAGCTCACTGCAACAACAACAAAAAACTTTTTCAAATGTTTTTGTTGTCTGCTTGTTTTAGTCAATTACAAAAATACATTTTAGAAAAGTACAACAATGTCTAAAGATTAATTTTCAACATTGTCCTCTCCCGAGCGTTGTCACTACTTAGAAAAACATAATATTGTTGCGTTTCCCTCATATCCCCTTTCCATGACTTGAGTGCTAGCGAGCTAAGGTTACCGACCGCTAGCAACACAAACAAAACGGACAGTACAGCTACAAGTAGTGAGTGGAGTTACGAACTGACTATACTAAACAAGTTAAATATGTTACATGTGATTAAATGTTTTCCACACACATAGCTAGCCTACTTGGACACCGGATCCTCAACATCTCCCACTCCGAATAGCCTGAATCCGCAGGCTCTGTTTCTCAACGGAGCAGCGTTGTGAACTGTAGGTCGGGATGTTTGACCCAGTTGCATGTACAGTACATTGAACAACAGGGCAGCTTTTTGACATGTTTTGTTATTTCTCGAGAACAAAAAAAAAATGGATGACAAAGTTGCCTCTTTTACATTGAGGGTCGATGGGAAAGTTTTTTTCTCCAATTTGTGGCTGTTGTCGAGGGGAATTCCTTATCAGTAAGTGAAAATCAACTCGTGCTATTGGAGAACTCTGCCCTACTGGTTAAATAAAAGACACAAAAATCATTGTTGGGCCCAACAAAAACTGTAAAATAACAAGGAAATCAGATCATTGGTATTTTAATGTAGGGAATATGTTCCCAAGTGTTCCCACGCAGAAATAGAAAAGGAATATGTGATCATATCCCAATGTAATAAAAGTTTTAAATTATTCTGTTTTTTTTTAATCAAATAATGTATTTGTTTGGGATTCTTGCGGTCAAATGTTCATTTTAACATCAGAGGCAGAGACCAAGAGCCCAGAGCTCATCATCAAGTCACACACTATGGTACTGGCACATCTAGAAATTGACGCTTGGCAGCGAGACACGTGAGACTGAGAGGAAAATCAAACATGCAATCCTGCTTCTGATAAGATATTTAGACTCCTGAGGGATGAAACGCTGGTTCACTTTGATAGCATTCCCAGGCACCATTGATCTCTTGTCAAACAAATGAAACATTTACACGAGGAAAAGATAGAACATAGAAAAACATTGTTTAAAAAAACCTCTCTCTCTCTGAACTAAATCCAGCTCTACCTTTCTATCTGAGGACAGCAGGAACACAGTATTGTTATAATTTCTGTCTGACTGTGTGTCCTCTGTTTCTATGTCCTCTGTTTCTATGTCCTCTGTTTCTATGTCCTCTGTTTCTATTACCTCTGTTTCTATGTCCTCTGTTTCTATGTCCTCTGTTTCTATGTCCTCTGTTTCTATGTCCTCTGTTTCTATGTCCTCTGTTTCTATGTCCTCTGTTTCTATGTCCTCTGTTTCTATGTCCTCTGTTTCTATTACCTCTGTTTCTATTTCCTCTGTTTCTATGTCCTCTGTTTCTATTTCCTCTGTGTCTATGTCCTCTGTTTCTATGTCCTCTGTTTCTATGTCCTCTGTTTCTATTTCCTCTGTTTCTATTACCTCTGTTTCTATGTCCTCTGTTTCTATTTCCTCTGTGTCTATGTCCTCTGTTTCTATTACCTCTGTTTCTATGTCCTCTGTTTCTATTACCTCTGTTTCTATGTCCTCTGTTTCTATTTCCTCTGTTTCTATGTCCTCTGTTTCTATTACCTCTGTTTCTATTACCTCTGTTTCTATGTCCTCTATTTCTGTTACCTCTGTTTCTATGTCCTCTATTTCTATTACCTCTGTTTCTATGTCCTCTGTTTCTATGTCCTCTATTTCTATGTCCTCTGTTTCCTCTGTTTCTATTACCTCTGTTTCTATGTCCTCTGTTTCTATTACCTCTGTTTTATGTCCTCTGTTTCTATTTCCTCTGTTTCTATTACCTCTGTTTCTATGTCCTCTGTTTCTATTACCTCTGTTTCTATTTCCTCTGTTTCTATGTCCTCTGTTTCTATTTCCTCTGTGTCTATGTCCTCTGTTTCTATTACCTCTGTTTCTATGTCCTCTGTTTCTATTTCCTCTGTTTCTATTACCTCTGTTTCTATGTCCTCTGTTTCTATTTCCTCTGTGTCTATGTCCTCTGTTTCTATTACCTCTGTTTCTATGTCCTCTGTTTCTATTACCTCTGTTTCTATGTCCTCTGTTTCTATGACCTCTGTTTCTATGTCCTCTGTTTCTATTACCTCTGTTTCTATTACCTCTGTTTCTATGTCCTCTATTTCTGTTACCTCTGTTTCTATGTCCTCTATTTCTGTTACCTCTGTTTCTATGTCCTCTGTTTCTATGTCCTCTGTTTCTATGTCCTCTGTTTCTATTACCTCTGTTTCTATGTCCTCTGTTTCTATGTCCTCTGTTTCTATGTCCTCTGTTTCTATGTCCTCTGTTTCTATTACCTCTGTTTCTATGTCCTCTGTTTCTCCTCTGTTTCTATGTCCTCTGTTTCTATTACCTCTGTTTCTATTTCCTCTGTTTCTATGTCCTCTGTTTCTATTTCCTCTGTGTCTATGTCCTCTGTTTCTATGACCTCTGTTTCTATGTCCCCTGTTTCTATTTCCTCTGTTTCTATTACCTCTGTTTCTATGTCCTCTGTTTCTATTTCCTCTGTGTCTATGTCCTCTGTTTCTATTACCTCTGTTTCTATGTCCTCTGTTTCTATTATCTGTTTCTATGTCCTCTGTTTCTATTTCCTCTGTTTCTATGTCCTCTGTTTCTATTACCTCTGTTTCTATTACCTCTGTGTCTATGTCCTCTATTTCTGTTACCTCTGTTTCTATGTCCTCTGTTACCTCTGTTTCTATGTCCTCTGTTTCTATTACCTCTATTTCTATGTCCTCTGTGTCTATGTCCTCTGTTTCTATTACCTCTGTTTCTATGTCCTCTGTTTCTATTACCTCTGTTTCTATGTCCTCTGTTTCTATTTCCTCTGTTTCTATTACCTCTGTTTCTATGTCCTCTGTTTCTATTACCTCTGTTTCTATTTCCTCTGTTTCTATGTCCTCTGTTTCTATTTCCTCTGTGTCTATGTCCTCTGTTTCTATTACCTCTGTTTCTATGTCCTCTGTTTCTATTTCCTCTGTTTCTATTACCTCTGTTTCTATGTCCTCTGTTTCTATTTCCTCTGTGTCTATGTCCTCTGTTTCTATTACCTCTGTTTCTATGTCCTCTGTTTCTATTACCTCTGTTTCTATGTCCTCTGTTTCTATGTCCTCTGTTTCTATGTCCTCTGTTTCTATTACCTCTGTTTCTATTACCTCTGTTTCTATGTCCTCTATTTCTGTTACCTCTGTTTCTATGTCCTCTATTTCTGTTACCTCTGTTTCTATGTCCTCTATTTCTGTTACCTCTGTTTCTATGTCCTCTGTTTCTATTACCTCTATTTCTATGTCCTCTGTGTCTATGTCCTCTGTTTCTATTACCTCTGTTTCTATGTCCTCTGTTTCTATTACCTCTGTTTCTATGTCCTCTGTTTCTATTTCCTCTGTTTCTATTACCTCTGTTTCTATGTCCTCTGTTTCTATTACCTCTGTTTCTATTTCCTCTGTTTCTATGTCCTCTGTTTCTATTTCCTCTGTGTCTATGTCCTCTGTTTCTATTACCTCTGTTTCTATGTCCTCTGTTTCTATGTCCTCTGTTTCTATGTCCTCTGTTTCTATGTCCTCTGTTTCTATTACCTCTGTTTCTATGTCCTCTGTTTCTATGTCCTCTGTTTCTATGTCCTCTGTTTCTATGTCCTCTGTTTCTATGTCCTCTGTTTCTATGTCCTCTGTTTCTATGTCCTCTGTGTCTATGTCCTCTGTTTCTATTACCTCTGTTTCTATGTCCTCTGTTTCTATTTCCTCTGTTTCTATTACCTCTGTTTCTATGTCCTCTGTTTCTATTTCCTCTGTGTCTATGTCCTCTGTTTCTATTACCTCTGTTTCTATGTCCTCTGTTTCTGTTACCTCTGTTTCTATGTCCTCTGTTTCTATTACCTCTATTTCTATGTCCTCTGTGTCTATGTCCTCTGTTTCTATTACCTCTGTTTCTATGTCCTCTGTTTCTATTACCTCTGTTTCTATGTCCTCTGTTTCTATTACCTCTGTTTCTATGTCCTCTGTTTCTATTTCCTCTGTTTCTATTACCTCTGTTTCTATGTCCTCTGTTTCTATTACCTCTGTTTCTATTTCCTCTGTTTCTATGTCCTCTGTTTCTATTTCCTCTGTGTCTATGTCCTCTGTTTCTATTACCTCTGTTTCTATGTCCTCTGTTTCATTTCCTCTGTTTCTATTACTCTGTTTCTATGTCCTCTGTTTCTATTTCCTCTGTGTCTATGTCCTCTGTTTCTATTACCTCTGTTTCTATGTCCTCTGTTTCTATTACCTCTGTTTCTATGTCCTCTGTTTCTATGTCCTCTGTTTCTATGTCCTCTGTTTCTATTACCTCTGTTTCTATTACCTCTGTTTCTATGTCCTCTATTTCTGTTACCTCTGTTTCTATGTCCTCTATTTCTGTTACCTCTGTTTCTATGTCCTCTATTTCTGTTACCTCTGTTTCTATGTCCTCTGTTTCTATTACCTCTATTTCTATGTCCTCTGTGTCTATGTCCTCTGTTTCTATTACCTCTGTTTCTATGTCCTCTGTTTCTATTACCTCTGTTTCTATGTCCTCTGTTTCTATTTCCTCTGTTTCTATTACCTCTGTTTCTATGTCCTCTGTTTCTATTACCTCTGTTTCTATTTCCTCTGTTTCTATGTCCTCTGTTTCTATTTCCTCTGTGTCTATGTCCTCTGTTTCTATTACCTCTGTTTCTATGTCCTCTGTTTCTATGTCCTCTGTTTCTATGTCCTCTGTTTCTATGTCCTCTGTTTCTATTACCTCTGTTTCTATGTCCTCTGTTTCTATGTCCTCTGTTTCTATGTCCTCTGTTTCTATGTCCTCTGTTTCTATGTCCTCTGTTTCTATGTCCTCTGTTTCTATGTCCTCTGTGTCTATGTCCTCTGTTTCTATTACCTCTGTTTCTATGTCCTCTGTTTCTATTTCCTCTGTTTCTATTACCTCTGTTTCTATGTCCTCTGTTTCTATTTCCTCTGTGTCTATGTCCTCTGTTTCTATTACCTCTGTTTCTATGTCCTCTGTTTCTGTTACCTCTGTTTCTATGTCCTCTGTTTCTATTACCTCTATTTCTATGTCCTCTGTGTCTATGTCCTCTGTTTCTATTACCTCTGTTTCTATGTCCTCTGTTTCTATTACCTCTGTTTCTATGTCCTCTGTTTCTATTTCCTCTGTTTCTATTACCTCTGTTTCTATGTCCTCTGTTTCTATTACCTCTGTTTCTATTACCTCTATTTCTATGTCCTCTGTGTCTATGTCCTCTATTTCTGTTACCTCTGTTTCTATGTCCTCTATTTCTGTTACCTCTGTTTCTATGTCCTCTGTTTCTATTACCTCTATTTCGATGTCCTCTGTTTCTATTACCTCTGTTTCTATGTCCTCTGTTTCTATGTCCTCTGTTTCTATGTCCTCTGTTTCTATGTCCTCTGTTTCTATGTCCTCTGTTTCTATGTCCTCTCTTTCTATTACCTCTGTTTCTATTACCTCTGTTTCTATGTCCTCTGTTTCTATGTCCTCTGTTTCTATGTCCTCTGTTTCTATGTCCTCTGTTTCTATGTCCTCTGTTTCTATGTCCTCTGTTTCTATGTCCTCTGTTTCTATGTCCTCTGTTTCTATGTCCTCTGTTTCTATGTCCTCTGTTTCTATTACCTCTGTTTCTATGTCCTCTGTTTCTATGTCCTCTGTTTCTATTACCTCTGTTTCTATGTCCTCTGTTTCTATGTCCTCTGTTTCTATGTCCTCTGTTTCTATGTCCTCTGTTTCTATGTCCTCTGTTTCTATGTCCTCTGTTTCTATGTCCTCTGTTTCTATGTCCTCTGTTTCTATGTCCTCTGTTTCTATGTCCTCTGTTTCTTTGTCCTCTGTTTCTATGTCCTCTGTTTCTATGTCCTCTGTTTCTATGTCCTCTGTTTCTTTGTCCTCTGTTTCTATGTCCTCTGTTTCTTTGTCCTCTGTTTCTATGTCCTCTGTTTCTATTACCTCTGTTTCTTTGTCCTCTGTTTCTATGCCCTCTGTTTCTATTACCTTCCACTGTTTCTTCCTTCTATTAAACTGCTTACCCTCAAGGAACACTGCATTGTTAATTACTGCTAACAACACACACACACACACACACACACACACATCCACACACCCAAACCCACGCAAGCACACACACACACACACACACCCACACACACCCAAACCCACGCAAGCACACACACACACACACACACCCAAACTTAAGCACACACACACACACACACACGCACACACGCACACACACACACACCCAAACCCACGCAAGCACACACAGACACACACACTTAGTGATGTATTTACCAATGGAAACCTCTCCTGAAGGGTTTGTGACAGACTGCATAGTGCTGGAACACATTCTCCCTCACCAGAACAATGCACGACCACCCAGCAATCTAACTGGTCCTGCAGGCTTACTGAGGTTCCTTTGATGCTCCTCAAATGTTTAGTTTCACACGGGCCTCTAACTCACAAATTACAGAGACACAGAGGAAGTGTTTTTGCCTGGATCCAGTTTGTGTTGTTTAAGACAACAGTTGGCTAGAGAACACTGACTGTTCTGAAAACCCAGGCTTACGTGCCTTTTATTGTGCCCCCGAAATGTTTCGTATCACAGTCATCTTTACAACGACACATCACTCAGTCCAGACCATTGATATTCAGGATTTTGTCCTGGTCACCAGATATTTTTGTGCTTTTTAGCTAACTCCTATGGTTGGTGAAACAGCTAGCTAGTTAGCGGTGGGGCTGAGGTAACGGATGTGAAACGGCTAGCTTAGTTAGCGGTGGTGCGCGCTAAATAGCTTTTCAATCGGTGACGTCACTTGCTCTGAGACCTTGAAGTAGTGGTTCCCCTTGCTCTGCAAGGGCCGCGTCTTTTGTGGAGTGATGGGTAACGATGCTTCGTGGGTGACTGTTGTTGATGTGTGCAGAGGGTCCCTGGTTCACGCCCGGGTAATGGGCGAGGGGACGGTCTAAAGTTATGCTGTTACATTAGCTTATACAGTAATAAACTTATAGAAGCCTTTTTATAATCAAATGGTTAGTTCCACAGGCCTCTGGTCCTCAAAGCCTTTAATCATCCCACATCATTGACATTCAGGGCTTGTGGCTGTGAATTTTTGTAGAAAGAAGCATTGAACCAAATCCGATGACATTGTTATGGACCTTTTGTTTTACAGATGAGAAATGAAACAGAATAGGACATTGATCCCTCGGCGGAGAGAAAGAGAGAGAGAGTTATATGGTGAGAAAGAGAGAGAAAGAGAGTTATATGGTGAGAAAGAGAGAGAAAGAGAGAGTTATATGGTGAGAAAGAGAGAGAGAGAGTTCTATGGTGAGAAAGAGAGAGAGAGAGAGAGTTATATGGTGAGAGAGAGAGAGAGAGTTATATGGTGAGAAAGAGAGAGAGAGAGTTATATGGTGAGAAAGAGAGAGAGAGAGAGTTATATGGTGAGAAAGAGAGAGACAGAAAGAGAATGAGGGAGAGAAAGAGAATGAGGGAGAGAAAGAGAATGAGGGAGAGAAAGAGAATGAGGGAGAGAAAGAGAATCCCTGGAGAAAGAGAATGAGGGAGAGAAAGAGAATGGGGAGAGAAAGAGAATGAGGGAGAGAAAGAGAATGCGGAGAGAAAGAGAATGAGGAAAGAAAGAGAATGCCTGAGAAAGAGAATGAGGGGAGAAAGAGAATGAGGGAGAGAAAGAGAATGAGGGAGAGAAAGAGAATGAGGGAGAGAAAGAGAATGAGGGAGAGAAAGAGAATGAGGGAGAGAAAGAGAATGAGGGAGAGAAAGAGAATGAGGGAGAGAAAGAGAAAGGGAATGAGGGAGAGAAAGAGAATGAGGGAGAGAAAGAGAAAGAGAATGAGGGAGAGAAAGAGAAAGAGAATGAGGGAGAGAAAGAGAATGAGGGAGAGAAAGAGAAAGAGAAATGGGGAGAGAAAGAGAATGAGGGAGAGAAAGAGAATGAGGGAGAGAAAGAGAATGAGGGAGAGAAAGAGAATGAGGGAGAGAAAGAGAATGAGGGAGAGAAAGAGAATGAGGGAGAGAAAGAGAATGAGGGAGAGAAAGAGAATGAGGGAGACAGGCCACATCCTCCATATCTGTCTCAGTGAAGCCTGACTAATGTCCATTTAATTCATAGCACTAAAAGATGATCAAAGACATTTATATGAGTGATTATGGAAAAGATTAGATTGTCAAAGTGTTGTGCGAAGTGGGTAATTTTGGTTAAGAACAAATTCTTATTTACAATGACGGCCTACCAAAAGGCAAAAGGCCTCCTGCGAGGATGGGATTAACAATAAAGACTATACAACACTACACAACACTACATAAAGAGATGTAGACAACAACATAGCAATGCAGCAACACATGATAACACAGCACGGTAGCAACACAACATGACAACAACATGGTAGCAACACAACATGGTAGCAACACAACATGACAACAACATGGTAGCAACACAACATGACAACAACATGGTAGCAACACAACATGACAACAACATGGTAGCAACACAACATGACAACAACATGGTAGCAACACAACATGGTAGCAACACAACATGATAGCAACACAGCACGGTAGCAACACAACATAACAACAACATGGTAGCAACACAACATGGTAGCAACACAACATGACAACAACATGGTAGCAACACAACATGGTAGCAACACAACATGACAACAACATGGTAGCAACACAACATGGTAGCAACACAACATGACAACAACATGGTAGCAACACAGCACGGTAGCAACACAACATAACAACAACATGGTAGCAACACAACATGGTAGCAACACAACATGACAACAACATGGTAGCAACACAACATGGTAGCAACACAACATGACAACAACATGGTAGCAACACAACATGGTAGCAACACAACATGACAACAACATGGTAGCAACACAACATGGAAGCAACACAACATGACAACAACATGGTAGCAACACAACATGGTAGCAACACAACATGACAACAACATGGTAGCAACACAACATGGTAGCAACACAACATGACAACAACATGGTAGCAACACAACATGGTAGCAACACAACATAACAACAACATGGTAGCAACACAACATGGTAGCAACATGATTGGGCACAGACAACAGCACAAAGGGCAAGTAGGTAGAGACAACAATACATCACACAAAACAGCCACAACTGTCAGTAAAAGTGTCCATGATTGAGTCTTTGAATGAAGAGATTGAGATAAAACTGTCCAGTTTGAGTGTTTGTTGCAGCTCGTTCCAGTCTCTAGCTGCAGCGAACTGAAAAGAGGAGCGACCCAGAGATGTGTGTGCTTTGGGGACCTTTAACAGAATGTGACTGGCAGAACGGGTGTTGTATGTGGAGGATGAGGGCTGCAGTAGATATCTCAGGTAGGGGGGAGTGAGGCCTAAGAGGGTTTTATAAATAAGCATCAACCAGTGGGTCTTGCGACGGGTATACATAGATGACCAGTTTACAGAGGAGTATAGAGTGCAGTGATGTGTCCTATAAGGAGCATTGGTAATAAATCTGATGGCCGAATGGTAAAGAACATCTAGCCGCTCGAGACCTTACCTTACGATCTATAAATAACGTCTCTGTAATCTAGCATGGGTAGGATGGTCATCTGAATCAGGGTTAGTTTGGCAGCTGGGGTGAAAGAGGAGCGATTACGAAACCAAGTCTTTGATATGCGCTGAGAGAAGGACACGTCGAAGAAAGAGAAAGAGAGGAAGTAGAGGGACCGGGTGGTGAGACGAGAAAAACATGCAAATTAAATAAGCCTATTTTTTCACAGAGAGAGAGAGAGAGAGTAGGAGAGAGAGAGAGAGAGAGAGAGAGTGGGAGAGAGAGAGAGAGAGAGACAGAGAGAGAGTAGGGAGAGAGAGAAGAGAGAGAGAGAGAGAGAGTAGGAGAGAGAAAAAGAGAGAGAGAGAGAGAGAGAGAGAGAGAGTGGGAGAGAGAGCGAGAGAGCGAGAGCGAGAGAGAGAGAGATCCCGCACGCACGCACACACACACCCACACGCACACTCTCTCTCTTTTTCCAAACAGCCCAAAATAATGATTTATCCTAATGAGATGATGACTCAACAGGCTTTGCTTCTGATTGAATCTGCCTGAGAAGCAGGAGACACAGCAGGAGACCCTTTGGGGAGAGAGTCTTTCTGCACTTTCCTCTCTAATAATGGAATAGATTCAACACAGTTCAAATGGGGGGAGAGGGTAGACAAAGAGAATGTAGGTCCTGTGAGTGAGATTGAGAGAGAGAGGAAAGAGGAGATGGAGAGTGTGGGAGAGAGAGATAGGGAGGGGTGACAGAGAGAGAATGGGGAGAAAGAGAGAGAGAGAGAGGAGGATATGGAGAGAGAGGGAGGAGGTGGATGGAAAGGGAGAAAGAGATAGGGAGGGGTGACAGAGAGAAGGGGGAGAAACAGAGAGAGAGAAAGGGAGAGAGAGAGGAGAAGATCGAGAGAGAGAGAGAGAGGAGGAGATGGAGAGACAGAGAGAGAGAGAGAGAGAGGAGGAGGGCTAGAGGGAGAATGAGAGACAAGAGGAACTGCATAAATTGGTGAGACAGAAGGACTGCATAAATAGTAAACCACTTCAGTTAAGTGTGCAACATATGAAATATAGAACAGTTCGTCTGGCTAAAACTTGAATGCCCAATATTGGGAGAAGGCACTCTAAATATATCTGTCTACAAAATGAACAGCTTGTCGTTTGGTATTTCACACAGAGACAGAGTAAGGGAACTAAGTTATAGGAGAGCAGAGATTGAAAGGAAAACATTGGATCTGTCGTATTTAATTATAATGGTATTATGTGTTTTTAAATCTCTTTCTACTTTTTACTATTGAGCTCTCATTACAGATTCATTCCAATGTATGAACTTACAAATACCCCCCCCAAAAAAATGATTTGCAATGTTGTAAAAAAAAAATGTTGTACAGCCCCTTGTGACTGTGTTACAATTCCTCCATTTATAACTGTAAAAACACAATAACGTAACCAAATAGATGCTGTTCTTATACTCACTGGTCCTTTCAGTACGCTGAGAGAGAGGCAGGGAGGGAGGGCAATCTAATACACACACACACACACACACACACACACACACACACATACACACACACACACACACACACACACACACACACACACACACACACACACACACACACACACACACACACACACACACACACACACACACTAAAACAGACACACACACACATACAAACACTAAAACACACACACACACACACTAACACACACAGAGACATACAAACACTAAAACACACACACACACTAACACACACACACACACACACACACACTAAAACACACACATACAAACACTAAAACACACACACACATACACTAACACACACACACAAACACTAACACACAAACACTAACACTAACACTAACACTAACACACACACACACACACACACACACACACAAATACTACACACACACACACACACACGCAAACACTGACACACACACACACACACACACACAAACACTAACACACACAAACACTAACACACACAAACACTAACACACACAAACACTAACACACACTTCACTTCATCAACTCATGTATCCTCGCACCACGAGGCCACTCCACGTTACTTCTCAACCGTGAAAATAGCATCAGCCAAACGGTATAAATATTTATGGACATTAATAGTAAAAAAAAAACCAGGGCAAGTATATGCAGAATGTTGCTTCTGTGGCAGTGATGATGGGTCTTGATTTGTTTTTCTCTCCGAGGAGAGGATATACTCCAAGTGAATGTCGCCACGACAACTGTCTCGGGCTCCATGACAACAGAGTTCACTCACCAAGTGAGCCAGGAAGAGGGAGTTGGCCCTGTCACCGAATCTAGTGGCGCTCTCACAAAATAAGTGTAAAAATCGAATGAAATTTCAAATCTAATGTTATTTGTCACATGCTTGGTAAACAACAGGTGTCAACTAACAGTCAAATGATTCATTACGGGCCCTTCACCAACAATACAGAGAGAATATTTGAAAAATAAAATAAAAATAAGAACACAAGGAACAAATACACAATGAGTAACAATAACTTGACTATATACACGGGGTACCAGTACTGAGGAAATAACTTGACTAAATACACGGGGTACCAGGCTATATAAACGGGGTACCAGTACTGAGGTAATAACTTGACTATATACACGGGGTACCAGTACTGAGGTAATAACTTGACTATATACACGGGGTACCAGAACTGAGGTAATAACTTGACTATATACATGGGGTACCAGGCTATATACACGGGGTACCAGTACTGAGGTAATAACTTGACTATATACACAGGGTACCAGGCTATATACACGGGGTACCAGTACTGAGGTAATAACTTGACTATATACACGGGGTACCAGTACTGAGGTAATAACTTGACTATATACACGGGGTACCAGGCTATATACACGGGGTACCAGAACTGAGGTAATAACTTGACTATATACACAGGGTACCAGGCTATATACACGGGGTACCAGTACTGAGGTAATAACTTGACTATATACACGGGGTACCAGGCTATATACACGGGGTACCAGAACTGAGGTAATAACTTGACTATATACACAGGGTACCAGGCTATATAAACGGGGTACCAGTACTGAGGTAATAACTTGACTATATACATGGGGTACCAGGCTATATACACGGGGTACCAGTACTGAGGTAATAACTTGACTATATACACGGGGTACCAGTACTGAGGTAATAACTTGACTATATACACGGGGTACCAGGCTATATACACGGGGTACCAGAACTGAGGTAATAACTTGACTATATACACAGGGTACCAGGCTATATAAACGGGGTACCAGTACTGAGGTAATAACTTGACTATATACACGGGGTACCAGGCTATATAAACGGGGTACCAGTACTGAGGTAATAACTTGACTATATACATGGGGTACCAGGCTATATACACGGGGTACCAGTACTGAGGTAATAACTTGACTATACACGGGGTACCAGTACTGAGGTAATAACTTGACTATATACACGGGGTACCAGGCTATATACACGGGGTACCAGTACTGAGGTAATAACTTGACTATATACACGGGGTACCAGGCTATATAAACGGGGTACCAGAACTGAGGTAATAACTTGACTATATACACAGGGTACCAGGCTATATAAACGTGGGTACCAGTACTGAGGTAATAACTTGACTATATACACGGGGTACCAGGCTATATGGCGGGGTACCAGTACTGAGGTAATAACTTGACTATATACATGGGGTACCAGGCTATATAAACGGGGTACCAGTACTGAGGTAATAACTTGACTATATACACTGGGTACCAGGCTATATACACGGGGTACCAGAACTGAGGTAATAACTTGACTATATACACTGGGTACCAGGCTATATACACGGGGTACCAGTACTGAGGTAATAACTTGACTATATACACTGGGTACCAGGCTATATAAACGGGGTACCAGAACTGAGGTAATAACTTGACTATAGACACGGGGTACCAGGCTATATAAACGGGGTACCAGCTAGTTTGTATGGCTGGTAGTTGTGATGATGCTAGTTTGTATGGCTGGTAGTTGTGATGATGCTAGTTTGTATGGCTGGTAGTTGTGATGATGCTAGTTTGTATGGCTGGTAGTTGTGATGATGCTAGTTTGTATGGCTGGTAGTTGTGATGATGCTAGTTTGTATGGCTGGTAGTTGTGATGATGCTAGTTTGTATGGCTGGTAGTTGTGATGATGCTAGTTTGTATGGCTGGTAGTTGTGATGATGCTAGTTTGTATGGCTGGTAGTTGTGATGATGCTAGTTTGTATGGCTGGTAGTTGTGATGATGCTAGTTTGTATGGCTGGTAGTTGTGATGATGCTAGTTTGTATGGCTGGAAGTTGTGATGATGCTAGTTTGTATGGCTGGTAGTTGTGATGATGCTAGTTTGTATGGCTGGTAGTTGTGATGATGCTAGTTTGTATGGCTGGTAGTTGTGATGATGCTAGTTTGTATTGCTGGTATGTCGTGTTTTATTATGGTATAATATGATGGTATAATCTTTATTTTCATTTAACTTGAAACTTCAACTTCTTATCTGGAAGCTGCTGAGTAGTCATGGTAACCAGTGTATGAATCATAAGATATATACATTTATTCTCAACAAAAACCATATTCGGTGGAGGCTTTCAGTGAGCAGGAGATGTAAGGGATTACTAGAATTTCACATTCCACAGCCTAATGTCTGTCAAAACTCCTTAACATTGTCTTTTATAAGGTGTGGGAGGTTTACTACTGTTCGGCTTGCAGAATATGTGTAGAGGAACATATGAAGAACCTCTGTACACAGACAGAAGCACACACACTCAGACACACACATACGCTCGCACACACACACACACGCTCACACACACGCTCGCACACACACGCTCACACACGCTCACACACGCCGCACACACGCTCGCACACACACACACGCACACACACACACACACACACACACACACACACACACACACACACACACACACACACACACACACACACACACACACACACACACACACACACACACACACACACACACACACACACACACACACACACACACACACACACACACACACAGCTCAGTCGGAGTTCCGGGGTGTGCCTGTCACTCCTGAAGTTCTGTAAACACAGACATGATTTCTCCTTTGACATCTCCTCAGGGAGAGCACAGGGAGACGGGGCTGAGTATTCGTTTGACTGTTTTAGCTCTGCAGCGGGCGGATGAGAGAGAAAGACAGGTAACACAAAGGTAAAGCTGAGGCGTGTCGAGTAGAAGATGAGAGTTATTAACTGTGTGTGTGTGTGTGTGTGTGTGTGTGTGTGTGTGTGTGTGTGTGTGTGTGTCTTTCGATGTGTGTGTTATCAGTGTGTGTGTAACAGCAGGATCCTAGAATTAAGATGCTGAGCAGGAGAGGAGAGAGAGAGAGCAGAGAGAGAGAGAGAGAGGAGAGAAATAGGAGAGAGAGAAGAGAGCCACCCAGAGAGAAGAGAGAGAGAGAGAGGAGAGAGAGAGAGAGAGAGAGAGAGAGAGAGAGAGAGAGAGAGAGAGAGAGAGAGAAGAGAGAGAGAAAGAGGAGAGGAGAGAGAAAGAGGAGAGGTCTGGAGAGAATGGCTTTGAAGGTAACACGGATTTCACTCCCAAACTCTCAAAGCGTCACTCCCCACACGTCGCCCAGAGCCACACGCCCTCTGTCTGCTGGGGAATTATTGGAAACTGTCTGCGTGAAAATGGAGAAAGTTGTACATCCACCGTTACGAAAGAGGGAACAAAAATAAAAAGTTGAGATTTTTGATCAAAAAGTTTTGGTTTTGAATCAACATAATTCAGGGTTTCCTTTGTTGATGCTCAATCTGCTCTTCCATACACATCCTATTCTCCCCAGAGCAAGCCACTCAGAGCCAGCCACTCAGAGCCAGCCACTCAGAGCCAGTCACTCAGAGCCAGCCACCCAGAGCCAGCCACTCAGAGCCAGTCACCCAGAGCCAGCCACTCAGAGCCAGTCACCCAGAGCCAGCCACCCAGAGCCAGCCACTCAGAGCCAGCAACCCAGAGCCAGCCACTCAGAGCCAGCCACTCAGAGCCAGCCACCCAGAGCCAGCCACCCAGAGCCAGCCACTCAGAGCCAGCCACTCAGAGCCAGCCACCCAGAGCCAGCCACCCAGAGCCAGTCACCCAGAGCCAGCAACCCAGAGCCAGCCACCCAGAGCCAGCCACCCAGAGCCAGCCACCCAGAGCCAGCAACCCAGAGCCAGCCACTCAGAGCCAGACACGCAGAGCCAGCCACTCAGAGCCAGCCACCCAGCACCCAGAGCCAGCCACCCAGAGCCAGCTACCCAAGGCCAGTCACCCAGAGCCAGCCACCCAGCACCCAGGGCCAGCCATCCAGAGCCAGCCACCCAGAGCCAGCCACTCAGAGCCAGCCACCCAGAGCCAGCCACCCAGAGCCAGCCACCCAGAGCCACCCAGCCCAACTGCCCGCTGCCAGAGTAGTAGCACTGGGGATTCTATTTCTATTCTTTAGAAGTTTGATTTGACATTTTGCCTCCTTTGGTTCCATCTCCAAGACCACCACATAGATTATTGCTCAGGATCACTTTCATTTAATGCTTAAAGTGTGTGTTTGGCAGTGAGACGAGAAGACATAGTGTGGAGAAGACATGGTGCTTTGTCCAGAGTCTATGTGATACAATTAGTCCAGGCTATGATCTCTACTACTGTCTGGTAGAAGACTGTGACCTGTCTGATAGAAGACTGTGACCTCTATTCCTGTCTGGTAGAAGACTGTGACCTCTATTCCTGTCTGGTAGAGGACTGTGACCTCTATTCCTGTCTGGTAGAAGACTGTGACCTCTACTCCTGTCTGGTAGAAGACTGTGACCTCTATTCCTGTCTGGTAGAAGACTGTGACCTCTATTCCTGTCTGGTAGAAGACTGTGACCTCTATTCCTGTCTGGTAGAAGACTGTGACCTCTACTCCTGTCTGGTAGAAGACTGTGACCTCTATTCCTGTCTGGTAGAAGACTGTGACCTCTATTCCTGTCTGGTAGAAGACTGTGACCTCTACTCCTGTCTGGTAGAAGACTGTGACCTCTACTCCTGTCTGGTAGAAGACTGTGACCTCTACTCCTGTCTGGTAGAAGACTGTGACCTCTATTCCTGTCTGATAGAAGGCTGTGACCTCTACTCCTGTCTGATAGATGTCAAGTTTCACTTATCTATATATATATATATATATATATATATTATTATTGTTTCAGGTATTTTCTTTGTATTTTGTTTTCATATAAAGAAAATGGTATGTGCCACATCTGCATAAATACACAGGGTCTATGTACATGTACGAATAAATTAACATAAAGGGGAGGAACCGGGCTGCAACCACCAACCACTCTCTGTCTACCATACCTCCACTCACCTGCACTGTCTAGACTGCCTCATTAATTATTGTTGTTGTCACATTCTCTGGTATAATTCAATGTGTGTCAATAGCAGGATACCCTCGGTTGGCTCTAGAGTACACCCATCTAAACATACTTTACATTGTTTGCGAGATCAGACATAATATCACTTTAATCTGAGTGTTCATTTTCTGGAAATTGCTTTCATTTCAGCACATCTCATTTGTAAACATTTCAACTGTATTTAAATTATTCCTTTTTTTATTCCACAAAAAAACCCCACAAAATAAAGTTATCTTTTATCTCTTTCTTGTGACAAGACGATGCGTTAAATCCCGGGCTGAGCTTTAGCGTTGTTACAGATTCAACGGTAAGACGATGTATTTCATTGAGCCCATTTCAGTCATTACCGAGGTGTGTTTGACATTACCGGGGTGTGTTTGACAGGTCGTTACAAACATTTCCGCGGTTGACGGCACAAGTATAAAAGAGGAGCGGGAGTAAAAATGAAGAAAAAAAAATCGATCCAACGAGATTGAAGTGACAACTGGATTTTTTTGCAAACCCTTCAAACACAGGAAATAGATGACTGAGATAGACAGATTCTCAGGTCCTCAGGTCCTCTACTGTCTGTGTGTGATAAAAATGAGTCCAGTTCAGATCTCTCCTGTTCCTGGAGAGAGACCCTCCGGTAGGTTTCAACTCCAACCCTGTTCCTGGAGAGCTAGCCTCCTGTAGGTTTCAACTCCAACCCTGTTCCTGGAGAGCTAGCCTCCTGTAGGTTTCAACTCCAACCCTGTTCCTGGAGAGCTAGCCTCCTGTAGGTTTCAACTCCAACCCTGTTCCTGGAGAGCTAGCCTCCTGTAGGTTTCAACTCCAACCCTGTTCCTGGAGAGCTAGCCTCCTGTAGGTTTCAACTCCAACCCTGTTCCTGGAGAGCTAGCCTCCTGTAGGTTTCAACTCCAACCCTGTTCCTGGAGAGCTAGCCTCCTGTAGGTTTCAACTCCAACCCTGTTCCTGGAGAGAGACCCTCAGGTATTTTCTTTGTAGGTTTCAACTCCAACCCTGTTCCTGGAGAGAGACCCTCCGGTAGGTTTCAACTCCAACCCTGTTCCTGGAGAGCTAGCCTCCTGTAGGTTTCAACTCCAACCCTGTTCCTGGAGAGAGACCCTCCGGTAGGTTTCAACTCCAACCCTGTTCCTGGAGAGCTAGCCTCCTGTAGGTTTCAACTCCAACCCTGTTCCTGGAGAGCTAGCCTCCTGTAGGTTTCAACTCCAACCCTGTTCCTGGAGAGAGACCCTCCGGTAGGTTTCAACTCCAACCCTGTTCCTGGAGAGCTAGCCTCCTGTAGGTTTCAACTCCAACCCTGTTCCTGGAGAGAGACCCTCCGGTAGGTTTCAACTCCAACCCTGTTCCTGGAGAGCTAGCCTCCTGTAGGTTTCAACTCCAACCCTGTTCCTGGAGAGCTAGCCTCCTGTAGGTTTCAACTCCAACCCTGTTCCTGGAGAGAGACCCTCCGGTAGGTTTCAACTCCAACCCTGTTCCTGGAGAGAGACCCTCCGGTAGGTTTCAACTCCAACCCTGTTCCTGGAGAGCTAGCCTCCTGTAGGTTTCAACTCCAACCCTGTTCCTGGAGAGCTAGCCTCCTGTAGGTTTCAACTCCAACCCTGTTCCTGGAGAGCTAGCCTCCTGTAGGTTTCAACTCCAACCCTGTTCCTGGAGAGCTAGCCTCCTGTAGGTTTCAACTCCAACCCTGTTCCTGGAGAGCTAGCCTCCTGTAGGTTTCAACTCCAACCCTGTTCCTGGAGAGAGACCCTCCGGTAGGTTTCAACTCCAACCCTGTTCCTGGAGAGCTAGCCTCCTGTAGGAAGAGGAAGGAGGAGAGAGGGGGACACGCTAGTCTGAAGCAACAGCAGCAGGCCGTTCCCATAGACATCCTCCCTCACTCCCTTACACCAAACCGGACGTGCGCCATCGTGCGCAAATTGATTTTATCCGCCCACACCAAACGTGATCAGGACACGCAGGTTGAAATATCAAAACAAACTCTGAACCAATTAAATTAATTTGGAGACAGGTCGAAAAGCATTAAACATTTATGGCAATTTAGCTAGCTAGCTCGCTGTTGCTAGCTAATTTATCCTGGGATATAAACATTGAGTTGTTATTTTACCTGAAATGCACAAGGCCCTCTACTCCGACAATTAATCCACACATAAAACAGTCAATCAAATCGTATCTAGTCATCTCTCCTCCTTCCAGGCTTTTTCTTCTTTGGACTTTACATGATGATTGGCATCTAACTTTCATAACAAGGTGTATTACCACAACAGACCTCAGTTCACCTTTCAATCACCCACGTGGTTATAACCAATGAGGAAATTGAAGAGGCAGGACTTGCATCGCGTTCTGTATCACAAATAGAAGCAACTTCTGCTCGAGCAGTGTGGGTGCAATGATTGAATAACACGCTGCGATGGGTCCGGTTTGGGCAGTGAGTTAGACGCCTCTTTAGCATCTACCTCTCTCTCTCTCTCTCTGTCTCTCTCTCTCTCTCCCTCTCCCTCTCACTGTCCCCTACTCGTTCCTCATCAGACACTAAAACACACCAGCAGGAGGGAAGGGGAAGGGTTGAGTGGTGGGGGCGGAAGAGGAGGGTGGGGGGTAGGGTGGAGGGGTGGAGGGGTGGGGGCGGAAGAGGAGGGTGGGGGGTAGGGTGGAGGGTGGAGGGGTGGGGGCGGAAGAGGAGGGTGGGGGGTAGGGTGGAGGGGTGGAGGGGTGCTCATTGCCTGGGGACAGGGAGATTCAGATCAGCTCTCTGTCTCTCTCTATGTTTCTCTATCACACACACACAGACACACAGACAGGGCCTCCCGCGCCACTCTCACCAGCTGGCATTAACACAGGACACAGGTCATCAATTAGAGCTGACCTAAAAGGCCTGTCAGCCTGTCTGCACAGAACACTCAACGCGGAACCTGTCTGCCTGTCTGCCTGTCTGTCTGTCTGTCTGTCTGTCTGTCTGTCTGTCTGTCTGTCTGTCTGTCTGTCTGCACAGAACACTCAACACGGAACCTGTCTGTCTGCACAGAACACTCAACGCGGAACCTGTCTGCCTGTCTGTCTGTCTGTCTGTCTGTCTGTCTGTCTGTCTGTCTGTCTGTCTGTCTGTCTGTCTGTCTGTCTGTCTGTCTGTCTGCACAGAACACTCAACACGGAACCTGTCTGTCTGCACAGAACACTCAACACGGAACCTGTCTGTCTGCACAGAACACTCAACACGGAACCTGTCTGTCTGTCTGTCTGTCTGTCTGTCTGTCTGTCTGTCTGTCTGTCTGCACAGAACACTCAACATGGAACACAGAAGCTGAAACACTGATGGGCTCTAATCACTCATCATTCCCAGCCCCTCCACTTATTACCAGTAGAATCCACTGGTAATCCCAGGATTAAAAACCGATGTCTATCAACAGAGGCAGATAATATGTTATTAAAAATACGCACAGACACACATTAAAAACAAACACAGGAAACAAACATGTCAGACACAAACAAACATCATGATACAAATATCAGACAGACAGACAGACAGACAGACAGACAGACAGACAGACAGACACACACACACACACACACAAACACACACAAACACACAGATATGGGCAAAGTGACAACACCAAATGAGGCAACTAAATAAATACCTTTGAAGTCTCTTTCGATGCAGTTATCAGCAGAACGACTAATGCCAATTATGCAATTAGTTACACACTTTATTTCACTGCAAAGCAAACTTTGTTTGGCAATGTGCTCCCCTCATCAATGTGTTTCTGCGAAACTCAAAACATTCTCAGATATGTGCTGGTAATTATATGAGCTGGCTCACCAGTTAGATAACGTTAGCTAACAAGCTAACATTAGCAACAAACCAAAACATTGTGTAGAGAAAGTTGATTTTAGTTGCATGGCTTGCTAGATTGACATATCCTGAATACATATCCTAAATACATATCCTAAATACATATTTTAAATACATATCCTAAATACATATTTTAAATACATATCCTAAATACATATTTTAAATACATATTTTAAATACATATCCTAAATACATATTTTAAATACATATCCTAAATACATATCCTAAATACATATTTTAAATACATATTTTAAATACATATCCTAAATACATATTTTAAATACATATCCTAAATACATATTTTAAATACATATCCTAAATACATATTTTAAATACATATCCTAAATACATATCCTAAATACATATTTTAAATACATATTTTAAATACATATCCTAAATACATATTTTAAATACATATCCTAAATACATTTCCTAAATACATAACCTAAATATATATTTTAAATACATATCCTAAATACATATTTTAAATACATATCCTAAATATATATTTTAAATACATATCCTAAATACATATTTTAAATACATATCCTAAATAAATATTTTAAATACATATCCTAAATACATATTTTAAATACATATCCTAAATACATATCCTAAATACATATCCTAAATTCATATCCTAAATATATATTTTAAATACATATCCTAAATACATATCCTAAATATATATTTTAAATACATATCCTAAATACATATCCTAAATACATATTTTAAATACATATCCTAAATACATATTTTAAATACATATCCTAAATATATATTTTAAATACATATCCTAAATACATATTTTAAATACATATCCTAAATACATATCCTAAATACATTTCCTAAATACATATCCTAAATATATATTTTAAATACATATCCTAAATACATATTTTAAATACATATCCTAAATATATATTTTAAATACATATCCTAAATACATATTTTAAATACATATCCTAAATAAATATTTTAAATACATATCCTAAATACATATTTTAAATACATATCCTAAATACATATCCTAAATACATATCCTAAATATATATTTTAAATACATATCCTAAATACATATCCTAAATATATATTTTAAATACATATCCTAAATACATATTTTAAATACATATCCTAAATACATATTTTAAATACATATCCTAAATACATATTTTAAATACATTTCCTAAATACATATCCTAAATACATTTCCTAAATACATATCCTAAATATATATTTTAAATACATATCCTAAATACATATTTTAAATACATATCCTAAATACATATCCTAAATACATATCCTAAATACATATTTTAAATACATATCCTAAATACATATTTTAAATACATATCCTAAATATATATTTCAAATACATATCCTAAATATATATTTTAAATACATATCCTAAATACATTTGAAATACATATCCTAAATATAGATTTTAAATACATATCCTAAATACATATTTTAAATACATATCCTAAATATAGATTTTAAATACATATCCTAAATACATTTTTAATTGGATGAGTTTTTGGTGAAAAAAACCCCAACAACATATATTTGCCTGGCTGGCGATGTCATGAAGACGGGTGTTTTTTGTGTTTAGAGTTTTTTCACAAAGACAAGTTTGATGACGGACAACAACAACAGAATGTTTATGATTTAACGCCAAAGACCGTGAGATGTAAGGTGACGTCTATACTGAAGGGACGGCTAAACTACATTACCACAATCATGACTAGGTCGGTTGTTGCCGGAAACACCGTTCAGATGTAAAGAAGAAAAAAACATTTGTCAGGATGCTAAATTCGGGTATGAAAACATGTTGGTTTGAAAAGTGTAAGAGATTGACACCATCAGCTCCTTGCTCTCCAAGTGATAAAAAGGACTGTGAGAAAAGAAAAGCAGAAGTTTTGTGGACATCCACATGGGAAGGTTCCCATTCACAGCTCAATCACTCACTTCTGGTTAGTGCGTAAAGACTTCCTGTCCAGGTTCTGCTCATTGCTACACCACACACCACACACACACACACACACACACACACACACGCACACACACACACACACACACACACACACACACACACACACACACACACACACACACACACACACACACACACACACACACACACACAGGATAAGGGGTTAAATACATATATACATGTAAAAACAACAACAACAACAAATGTTTCCTGATCTTTGTTCTCAGATATAAGAAAGACACTTCAGAACAGACTTTCTGTTATTCAGTGTGTTTCTATTGGCTAATAGCAGTAATGACTATCTGTTATTCAGTGTGTTTCTATGGGCTAATAGCAGTAATGACTATCTGTTATTCAATGTGTTTCTATGGGCTAATAGCAGTAATGACTATCTGTTATTCAATGTGTTTCTATGGGCTAATAGCAGTAATGACTATCTGTTATTCAATGTGTTTCTATTGGCTAATAGCAGTAAGGACTATCTGTTATTCAATGTGTTTCTATTGGCTAATAGCAGTAAGGACTATCTGTTATTCAGTGTGTTTCTATGGGCTAATAGCAGTAAGGACTATCTGTTATTCAATGTGTTTCTATTGGCTAATAGCAGTAAGGACTATCTGTTATTCAATGTGTTTCTATGGGCTAATAGCAGTAAGGACTATCTGTTATTCAATGTGTTTCTATGGGCTAATAGCAGTAAGGACTATCTGTTATTCAATGTGTTTCTATTGGCTAATAGCAGTAAGGACTATCTGTTATGTACTTGAGTGAAGACCCAAAAGCGGTTTTAACAGAAAACAGAGTTCTTTAATGAAAAACAGGAATGGCATAAATCCTCTTCCAACGTAGTCAATGGAACAAAAGAACGTAGTATAATGCAGGATGCACCTGCCAGGCAGACTCCGACAGGATAGGACAAGTTGGAAGCAAACGGGACGACAGCTTGCTTCTGGCATCAAAAACACAAACAAGAATCAGACACTGAAAGTAGCAGGAACAGAGAGAGAAATAGAGACCTAATCAGAGGGGGAAGAGAGAACAGGTGGGAAAGAGTGGATGAGCTAGTTAGGGGAGATGTAGAACAGCTGAAGAATGAGAGACAGAGAAGGTAACCTAAAAAGACCAGCAGAGAGAGACAGAGTGAAGAGAAAGGACAGGAACAGACATAACAAGACATGACAGTACCCCCCACTCACCGAGCGCCTCCTGGCGCACTCGAGGAGGAAACCTGGCGGCAACGGAGGAAATCATCGATCAGCGAACGGTCCAGCACGTCCCGAGAGGGAACCCAACTCCTCTCCTCAGGACCGTACCCCTCCCAATCCACTAGGTACTGATGACCACGGCCCCGAGGGCGCATGTCCAAAATCTTACGAACCCTGTAGATGGGTGCGCCTCGACAAGGATGGGGGGAGGGACGAGCGGGGGCGCGAAGAACGGGCTTAACACAGGAGACATGGAAGACCGGGTGAACGCGACGAAGATAGCGCGGGAGAAGAAGTCGCACTGCGACAGGATTAATGACCTGAGAAATACGGAACGGACCAATGAACCGCGGGGCCAACTTGCGAGAAGCTGACTTAAGGGGAAGGTTCTGAGTGGAGAGCCATACTCTCTGACCGCAACAATATCTAGGACTCTTGGTCCTACGCTATTAGCGGCCCTCACAGTCTGCGCCCTATTACGGCAAAGTGCCGACCTGACCCCTTCCAGGTACGCTCGCAACGCTGGACAAAAGCCTGAGCGGAGGGGACGCAGGACTCGGCGAGCTGAGATGAGAACAGCGGAGGCTGGTACCCGAGGCTACTCTGAAAAGGAGATAGACCGGTAGCAGACGAGGGAAGCGAGTTGTGGGCGTACTCTGCCCAGGGGAGCTGTTCTGACCAAGACGCAGGGTTACGAAAAGAAAGACTGCGTAAAATGCGACCAACAGTCTGATTGGCCCGTTCGGCTTGACCGTTAGACTGGGGATGAAAGCCGGACGAGAGACTGACGGAAGCCCCAATCAAACGGCAAAACTCCCTCCAAAATTGAGACGTGAACTGCGGGCCTCTGTCGGAAACGACGTCAGACGGAAGGCCATGTATTCGGAAAACATTCTCGATAATGATCTGAGCCGTCTCCTTAGCAGAAGGGAGCTTAGCGAGAGGAATGAAATGAGCCGCCTTAGAGAATCTATCGACAACCGTAAGAATAACTGTCTTCCCCGCTGATGAAGGCAGTCCGGTGATAAAATCTAAAGCGATGTGAGACCACGGTCGAGAGGGAATGGGAAGCGGTCTGAGACGGCCAGCAGGAGGAGAGTTCCCAGATTTAGTCTGCGCGCAGACCGAACAAGCGGCGACAAATCGACGTGCGTCACGTTTCCGAGTGGGCCACCAGAAACGCTGGCGAATGGAAGCGAGCGTACCCCGAACGCCGGGGTGGCCGGCTAACTTGGCAGAGTGGGCCCACTGAAGAACGGCCGGACGAGTAGGAACGGGAACGAACAGAAGGTTCCTAGGACAAGCTCGCGGCGACGGAGTGTGAGCGAGTGCTTGCTTTACCTGCCTCTCAATTCCCCAGACAGTCAACCCGACAACACGCCCGTCAGGAGAATCCCCTCGGGGTCGGTGGAGACCTCAGAAGAACTGAAGAGACGAGATAAAGCATCAGGCTTGGTGTTTTTGAGCCCGGACGATAAGAAATAACAAACTCGAAACGAGCGAAAAACAGAGCCCAACGAGCCTGACGCGCATTAAGTCGTTTGGCTGAACGGATGTACTCAAGGTTCCTATGGTCAGTCCAAACGACAAAAGGAACGGTCGCCCTCCAACCACTGTCGCCATTCGCCTAGGGCTAAGCGGATGGCGAGCAGTTCGCGATTACCAACATCATAGTTACATTCTGAAGGCGAAAAGCAATGAGAGAAAAACGCGCAAGGATGGACCTTGCCGTCAGAGAGAGAGCGCTGAGAAAGAATGGCTCCCACGCCCACCTCTGACGCGTCAACCTCAACAACAAACTGACTAGAGATGTCAGGTGTAACAAGAATAGGTGCGGATGTAAAACGATTCTTAAGAAGATCAAAAACTCCCTGGGCGGAAACGGACCACTTAAAGCACGTCTTAACAGAAGTAAGGGCTGTGAGGGGAGCTGCCACCTGACCGAAATTACGGATGAAACGACGATAGAAATTAGCGAAGCCCAGAAAGCGCTGCAGCTCGACGCGTGACTTAGGAACGGGCCAATCAATGACAGCCTGGACCTTAGCGGGATCCATCTTAATGCCCTCAGCGGAAATAACGGAACCGAGAAAAGGGACAGAGGCGGCATGAAAAGTGCACTTCTCAGCCTTCACATAAAGACAGTTCTCCAAAAGGCGCTGGAGGACGCGTCGCACGTGCTGAACATGAATCGAGAGAGACGGTGAAAAAATCAGGATATCGTCCATGTAAACGAAAACAAAAATGTTCAGCATGTCTCTCAGGACGTCGTTAACTAGTGCCTGAAAGACAGCTGGAGCGTTAACGAGGCCGAAAGGAAGAACCCGGTATTCAAAGTGCCCTAACGGAGTGTTAAACGCCGTCTTCCACTCGTCCCCCTCCCTGATGCGCACGAGATGGTAGGCGTTACGAAGGTCCAATTTGGTGAAAAACCTGGCTCCCTGCAGGATCTCGAAGGCTGAAGACATAAGAGGAAGCGGATAACGATTCTTAACTGTTATGTCATTCAGCCCTCGATAATCCACGCATGGGCGCAGGGACCCGTCCTTCTTCTGAACAAAAAAAAACCCCGCTCCGGCGGGAGAGGAGGAGGAGACTATGGTACCGGCGTCGAGCGAAACCGACAAATAATCCTCGAGAGCCTTACGTTCGGGAGCCGACAGAGAGTATAATCTACCCCGGGGGGAGTAGTTCCCGGAAGGAGATCAATACTACAGTCATACGACCGGTGTGGAGGGAGAGAAGTGGCCTTGGAACGACTGAACACCGTGCGCAGATCGTGATACTCCTCCGGCACCCCTGTCAAATCGCCAGGCTCCTCCTGTGAAGAAGAGACAGAGGAAACAGGAGGGATAGCAGACATTAAACAGGTCACATGACAAGAAACATTCCAGGATAGGATAGTATTACTAGACCAATTAATAGAAGGGTTATGGCGCACTAGCCAGGGATGACCCAAAACAACAGGTGTAAAAGGTGTACGAAAAATTAGAAAAGAAATGGTTTCGCTATGATTACCAGAGACAGTGAGGGTTAAAGGCAGCGTCTCACGCTGAATCTTGGGGAGAGAACTACCATCTAAAGCGAACAAGGCCGTGGGCTCCCCTAACTGTCTGAGAGGAATGTCATGTTCCCGAGCCCAGGTCTCGTCCATAAAACAGCCCTCCGCCCCAGAGTCTATCAAGGCACTGCAGGAAGCAGATGAACCGGGCCAGCGGAGATGGACCGGAAAGGTAGTGCGTGATCCAGAAGGAGAGGCCTGAGTAGTTGCGCTCACCAGTAGCCCTCCTCTTACTGATGAGCTCTGGCTTTTACTGGACATGAGGTGACAAAATGACCAGCGGAGCCGCAGTAGAGACAGAGGCGATTGGTGATTCTCCGTTCCTTCTCCTTGGCCGAGATGCGGATACCCCCAGCTGCATAGGCTCAGCATCCGAGCCGGCGGAGGAGGGTGGCAGTGATGCGGCAGGTGGCAGTGATGTGGAGAGGGGAGCAACGGAGAACGCGAGCTCCTTTCCACGTGCTCGGCGACGAAGATCAAACCGTCGCTCTATGCGAATAGCGAGAGCTATTAAGGAGTCCAGACTGGAAGGAACCTCCCGGGAGAGGATCTCATCCTTAAACTCGACGAGGAGACCCTCCAGAAAACGAGCGAGCAAAGCCGGCTCGTTCCAGTCACTAGAGGCAGCGAGAGTGCGAAACTCAATAGAATAATCCGTTATGGATCGATTCCCCTGACATAGGGAAGACAGGGCCCTGGAAGCCTCCTCCCCAAAAACAGAACGGTCAAAAACCCATATCATCTCCTCCTTAAAGTCCTGATACTGGTTAATACACTCAGCCCTCGCCTCCCAGATTGCCGTGCCCCACTCACGCGCCCGTCCGGTAAGGAGAGAAATGACGTAGGCGATGCGGGCTGCGCTCCTGGAGTAAGTGTTGGGCTGGAGAGAGAACACCACATCACACTGAGTGAGGAATGAGCGGCACTCAGTGGGCTCCCCAGAGTAACACGGCGGGTTGTTGATCCTGGGCTCCGGAGACTCGGAAACCCTGGAAGTGGGCGGTGGATCGAGGTGGAGTTGGTGAACCTGTCTTGTGAGGTCGGAGACTTGGACGGCCAGGGTCTCAACGGCATGTCGAGCAGCAGACAATTCCTCCTCGTGTCTGCCTAGCATCGCTCCCTGGATCTCGACGGCGGAGTGAAAAGGGTCCGGAGCCGCTGGGTCCATTCTTGGTCTGATTCTTCTGTTATGTACTTGAGTGAAGACCCAAAAGCGGTTTTAACAGAAAACAGAGTTCTTTAATGAAAAACAGGAATGGCATAAATCCTCTTCCAACGTAGTCAATGGAACAAAAGAACGTAGTATAATGCAGGATGCACCTGCCAGGCAGACTCCGACAGGATAGGACAAGGTGGAAGCAAACGGGACGACAGCTTGCTTCTGGCATCAAAAACACAAACAAGAATCAGACACTGAAAGTAGCAGGAACAGAGAGAGAAATAGAGACCTAATCAGAGGGGGAAGAGAGAACAGGTGGGAAAGAGTGGATGAGCTAGTTAGGGTAGATGTAGAACAGCTGAAGAATGAGAGACAGAGAAGGTAACCTAAAAAGACCAGCAGAGAGAGACAGAGTGAAGAGAAAGGACAGGAACAGACATAACAAGACATGACACTATCTGTTATTCAATGTGTTTCTATTGGCTAATAGCAGTAATGACTATCTGTTATTCAATGTGTTTCTATGGGCTAATAGCAGTAAGGACTATCTGTTATTCAATGTGTTTCTATTGGTTAATAGCAGTAAGGACTATCTGTTATTCAATGTGTTTCTATTGGTTAATAGCAGTAAGGACTATCTGTTATTCAGTGTGTTTCTATTGGTTAATAGCAGTAATGACTATCTGTTATTCAGTGTGTTTCTATTGGTTAATAGCAGTAAGGACTATCTGTTATTCAGTGTGTTTCTATTGGTTAATAGCAGTAAGGACTATCTGTTATTCAGTGTGTTTCTATTGGCTAATAGCAGTAATGACTATTTGTTATTCAATGTGTTTCTATTGGCTAATAGCAGTAAGGACTATCTGTTATTCAATGTGTTTCTATTGGCTAATAGCAGTAAGGACTATCTGTTATTCAATGTGTTTCTATGGGCTAATAGCAGTAAGGACTATCTGTTATTCAGTGTGTTTCTATTGGCTAATAGCAGTAAGGACTATATGTTATTCAATGTGTTTCTATTGGCTAATAGCAGTAATGACTATCTGTTATTCAATTTGTTTCTAACAGCAGTAATGACTATCTGTTATTCAATGTGTTTCTATTGGCTAATAGCAGTAATGACTATCTGTTATTCAATGTGTTTCTATGGGCTAATAGCAGTAAGGACAATCTGTTATTCAATGTGTTTCTATGGGCTAATAGCAGTAATGACTATCTGTTATTCAGTGTGTTTCTATTGGCTAATAGCAGTAAGGACTATCTGTTATTCAATGTGTTTCTATGGGCTAATAGCAGTAATGACTATCTGTTATTCAATGTGTTTATATGGGCTAATAGTAGTAAGGACTATCTGTTATTCAATGTGTTTCTATTGGCTAATAGCAGTAATGACTATCTGTTATTCAATGTGTTTATATGGGCTAATAGAAGTAATGACTATCTGTTATTCAGTGTGTTTCTATTGGCTAATAGCAGTAATGACTATCTGTTATTCAATGTGTTTCTATGGGCTAATAGCAGTAAGGACTATCTGTTATTCAATGTGTTTCTATGGGCTAATAGCAGTAAGGACTATCTGTTATTCAGTGTGTTTCTATTGGCTAATAGCAGTAATGACTATCTGTTATTCAATGTGTTTCTATGGGCTAATAGCAGTAAGGACTATCTGTTATTCAATGTGTTTCTATTGGCTAATAGCAGTAATGACTATCTGTTATTCAATGTGTTTCTATGGGCTAATAGCAGTAAGGACTATCTGTTATTCAATGTGTTTCTATGGGCTAATAGCAGTAAGGACTATCTGTTATTCAATGTGTTTCTATGGGCTAATAGCAGTAATGACTATCTGTTATTCAATGTGTTTCTATGGGCTAATAGCAGTAAGGACTATCTGTTATTCAATGTGTTTCTATGGGCTAATAGCAGTAAGGACTATCTGTTATTCAGTGTGTTTCTAATGGCTAATAGCAGTAATGACTATCTGTTATTCAGTGTGTTTCTATGGGCTAATAGCAGTAAGGACTATCTGTTATTCAATGTGTTTCTATGGGCTAATAGCAGTAAGGACTATCTGTTATTCAATGTGTTTCTATTGGCTAATAGCAGTAATGACTATCTGTTATTCAATGTGTTTCTATGGGCTAATAGCAGTAAGGACTATCTGTTATTCAATGTGTTTCTATGGGCTAATAGCAGTAAGGACTATCTGTTATTCAATGTGTTTCTATGGGCTAATAGCAGTAAGGACTATCTGTTATTCAATGTGTTTCTATGGGATAATAGCAGTAATGACTATCTGTTATTCAGTGTGTTTCTATGGGCTAATAGTAGTAATGACTATCTGTTATTCAGTGTGTTTCTATTGGCTAATAGCAGTAATGACTATCTGTTATTCAATGTGTTTCTATGGGCTAATAGCAGTAAGGACTATCTGTTATTCAATGTGTTTCTATGGGCTAATAGCAGTAAGGACTATCTGTTATTCAGTGTGTTTCTATTGGCTAATAGCAGTAATGACTATCTGTTATTCAGTGTGTTTCTATGGGCTAATAGCAGTAAGGACTATCTGTTATTCAGTGTGTTTCTATTGGCTAATAGCAGTAAGGACTATCTGTTATTCAATGTGTTTCTATTGGCTAATAGCAGCAATGACTATCTGTTATTCAGTGTGTTTCTATTGGCTAATAGCAGTAATGACTATCTGTTATTCAATGTGTTTCTATTGGCTAATAGCAGTAATGTCTATCTGTTATTCAATGTGTTTCTAAGGGCTAATAGCAGTAAGGACTATCTGTTATTCAATGTGTTTCTATTGGCTAATAGCAGTAATGACTATCTGTTATTCAATGTGTTTCTATTGGCAAATAGCAGTAAGGACTATCTGTTATTCAGTGTGTTTCTATTGGCTAATAGCAGTAAGGACTATCTGTTATTCAATGTGTTTCTATTGGCTAATAGCAGTAATGACTATCTGTTATTCAATGTGTTTCTATGGGCTAATAGCAGTAAGGACTATCTGTTATTCAACGTGTTTCTATTGGCTAATAGCAGTAAGGACTATCTGTTATTCAATGTGTTTCTCACAGCAGTAAGGACTATCTGTTATTCAATGTGTTTCTAATAGCAGTAATGACTATCTGTTATTCAATGTGTTTCTAACAGCAGTAAGGACTATCTGTTATTCAATGTGTTTCTAATAGCAGTAATGACTATCTGTTATTCAATGTGTTTCTAACAGCAGTAAGGACTATCTGTTATTCAATGTGTTTCTATTGGCTAATAGCAGTAAGGACTATCTGTTATTCAATGTGTTCCTATTGGCTAATAGCAGTAATGACTATCTGTTATTCAATGTGTTTCTAATAGCAGTAATGACTATCTGTTATTCAATGTGTTTCTAATAGCAGTAAGGACTATCTGTTATTCAATGTGTTTCTATTGGCTAATAGCAGTAAGGACTATCTGTTATTCAATGTGTTTCTAATAGCAGTAAGGACTATCTGTTATTCAATGTGTTTCTATTGGCTAATAGCAGTAAGGACTATCTGTTATTCAATGTGTTTCTATTGGCTAATAGCAGTAAGGACTATCTGTTATTCAATGTGTTTCTATTGGCTAATAGCAGTAAGGACTATCTGTTATTCAATGTGTTTCTATTGGCTAATAGCAGTAAGGACTATCTGTTATTCAATGTGTTCCTATTGGCTAATAGCAGTAATGACTATCTGTTATTCAATGTGTTTCTAATAGCAGTAATGACTATCTGTTATTCAATGTGTTTCTAATAGCAGTAAGGACTATCTGTTATTCAATGTGTTTCTATTGGCTAATAGCAGTAAGGACTATCTGTTATTCAATGTGTTTCTAATAGCAGTAAGGACTATCTGTTATTCAATGTGTTTCTATTGGCTAATAGCAGTAAGGACTATCTGTTATTCAATGTGTTTCTATTGGCTAATAGCAGTAAGGACTATCTGTTATTCAATGTGTTTCTAATAGCAGTAAGGACTATCTGTTATTCAATGTGTTTCTATGGGCTAATAGCAGTAAGGACTATCTGTTATTCAATACATATTTTTTTAATGTTTTTTTGTTGATACTTCAATGGGTCATACAATTCTAAATGAAACGTCTAAATGATCCCTGGTGTGACCTTAATTAAAACCAATTCATGCAGTATAGTAGAACCCCCTGCCCCTTCCTGCAGCTTAGAAAGGGCTTAGACTCTACCGGGTTAACTGTAACGTTAGCCAACTTCTTATCCCACCACAACAGGAAAATGTACACATCACAAGGTTATGATTCACAGGTATGGCGATCTGCTAACGCAATTGTTGTGAACGTAAGGGAAATGAAAGCGGTGCATCTTCTGTCTGATTTAGAGCTTTCTCTCACGTATTTGATAGATATATATATATATAAATCATGGCTTTCATTCCGGTTACCACGACAACGATCGAAAACAACAGGGTCAAAGTTGAATGTCTCTTTGCTCGGTTGAGGCAAACAATGGCGGATATAAAAAAAAGGCGAACGCCGACAAGAATGTGGTGAAAATGTGGATGTTTGAAAGGTGAGCAACTCCTTTTTTCGTCAGGCATCATTAACCACAGAATCAGATAATACAGAGATCAGTCATCTGGAGGACATTAACCATCAGTGGGGTGTTGGTGACAGACAGGTGGAGGGGATGGAGAGAGAGAGAGAAGGAGGGGATGGAGAGAGAATGATGGGATGGAGAGAGAGAGAGAGAAGGATGGGATGGAGAGAGAGAGAGAAGGATGGGATGGAGAGAGAGAGAGAGAAGGAGGGGATGGAGAGAGAGAGAGAAGGATGGGATGGAGAGAGAGAGAGAGAAGGAGGGGATGGAGAGAGAGAAGGAGGGGATGGAGAGATAGAGAAGGAGGGGATGGAGAGATAGAGAGAAGGATGGGATGGAGAGAGAGAGAACAAAGGATGGGATGGAGAGAGAGAGAGAGAAGGAGGGGATGGAGAGAGAGAGAAGGAGGGGATGGAGAGATAGAGAGAATGATGGGATGGAGAGAGAGAGAGAGAGAAGGAGGGGATGGAGAGAGAGAGAGAGAAGGAGGGGATGGAGAGAGAGAGAGAAGGAGGGGATGGAGAGATAGAGAGAAGGATGGGATGGAGAGAGAGAGAGAAGGATGGGATGGAGAGAGAGAGAACAAAGGATGGGATGGAGAGAGAGAGAGAAGGAGGGGAGTGAGAGAGAGAGAGAGAGAGAAGGAGGGGATGGAGAGAGGGAGAGAGAAGGAGGGGAGGGAGAGAGAGAGAGAGAAGGAGGGGATGGAGAGAGAGAGAACAAAGGATGGGATGGAGAGAGAGAGAGAAGGAGGGGATGGAGAGAGAGAGAGAGAGAGAGGAGGAGGGGATGGAGAGAGAGGGAGAAGGAGGGGCTGGAGAGAGAGAGGGAGAAGGAGGGGCTGGAGCGAGAGAGAGGGAGAAGGAGGAGATGGAGAGAGAGAGAGAGAAAGAGGGGATGAGAGAGAGAGAGAGAGAAGGAGGGGATGAGAGAGAGAGAAGGACGGGATGGAGAGAGAGAGGGAGGACGAGGGCTGGAACGAGAAAGAGGGAGAAGGAGGGGATTGATAGAGAGAGAGAGAGAGAGAGGGGGAGAAAGAGGGGATGGAGAGAGAGAGAGAAGGAGGGGCTGGTGCGAGAGAGAGAGAAAAGGAGGGGATGGAGAGAGAGAGAGAGGAGGGGATGGAGAGAGAGAGGAGGGGGGATGAGAGAGAGAGAGGAGGGGATGAGAGAGAGAGAGAGAGGATGGGATGAGAGAGAGAGGGAGAAGCTGGAGCGAGAGAGAGAGAGAGAGAAGGAGGGGATGGCGAGAGAGAGAGGAGGAGGGGCTGGAGCAAGAGAGAGAGAGAGAGAGAGAGAGAGGAGAGATGGAGAGAGAGAGAGAGAGAGAGGAGGGGATGGAGAGAGAGAGGGAGGGAGAAGGAGAGGCTGGAGAGCGAGAGGGAGAAGGAGGGGATGGAGAGAGAGAGAGAAGGAGGAGCTGGAGAGAGAGGGAGAAGGAGGGGCTGGAAAGAGTGACAGAGGGAGGGGGCTGAACAGATGGAGGTGGCTGATCTGATAGCCAGGGCAAGAAGGGACTGCTACGCTATCAAAGGGAACATACAATTTGACATCCCAATTAGGATCAGGCTAAAAATACTTTAATCAGTTAAAACACCCTTTGCCTTTTATGGTTGTGAGGTCTGGGGTTTACTTACTAACCAAGAATTCACAAAATTGAGTCTCTGCACGCAGAATTCTGCAAAAAATATCCTCCGTGTGCAACGTAGAACACCAAATAATGCATGCAGAGGAGAGTTAGGCCAATACTAAATGCATGCTCTTCAACCATTCGCTGCCTGCATCTGCCCGCCCTTCCAGCATCACTACTCTGGATGGTTCTGACTTAGAATATGTGTACTATAAATTCCTAGGTGTCTGGTTAGACTGTAAACTCTCCTTCCAGACTCACATCAAACATCTCCAATCCAAAATTAAATCTAGAATCGGCTTCCTAAAAAACAAAGCGTCCTTCACTCATGCTGCCAAACTTACCCTAGTAAAACTGGGGATCCTACCGATCCTCGAATTCAGTGATGTCATCTATAAAATAGCCTCCAACACTATACTCAACAAATTGGATGCAGTCTATCACAGTGCAATCCGTTTTGTCACCAAAGCCCCATATACTACCCACCTGTATGTGTCCTGTATGCTCTCATTGGCTGGCCCTCACATCATACTCATTGCCAAACCCACTGGCTCCAGGTCATCTACAAGTCTCTGCTAGGTAAAGCCCCGCCTTATCTCAGCTTGCTGGTCACCATAACAGCACCCACCCATTGCACGCGCTCCAGCAGGTCAGACACCAATTGTGGAAGTTCTCCCACTTATCTGGCAGTCTCTATGGGGTGCCACAGGGTTCAATTCTCGGGCCGACTCTTTTCTCTGTATATATCAATGATGTTGCTCTTCCTGCGGGCGATTCCCTGATCCACCTCTACGCAGACGACACCATTCTGTATACTTCTGGCCCTTCCTTGGACACTGTGCTATCTAACCTCCAAACAAGCTTCAATGCCATACAACACTCCTTCCGTGGCCTCCAACTGCTCTTAAACGCTAGTAAAACCAAATGCATGCTTTTCAACCGTTCGCTGCCTGCACCCGCACGCCTGACTAGCATCACCACCTTGGATGGTTCCGTCCTTGAATATGTGGACATTTATAAGTACCTAGGTGTCTGGCTAGACTGTAAACTCTCCTTCCAGACTCATATCAAACATCTCCAATCGAAAATCAAATCTAGAGTCGGTTTTCTATTCCGCAACAAAGCCTCCTTCACTCACGCCGCCAAACTTACCCTAATAAAACTGACTATCCTACCGATCCTCGACTTCGGCGATGTCATCTACAAAATTCCTTCCAACACTCTACTCAGCAAACTGGATGCAGTTTATCACAGTGCCATCCGTTTTGTCACTATAGCACCTTATACCACCCACCACTGCGACCTGTATGCTCTAGTCGGCTGGCCCTCGCTACATATTCGTCGCCAAACCCACTGGCTCCAGGTCATCTACAAGTCCATGCTAGGTAAAGCTCCGCCTTATCTCAGTTCATTGGTCACGATGGCAACACCCACCCGTAGCACGCGCTCCAGCAGGTGTATCTCACTGATCATCCCTAAAGCCAACACCTCATTTGGCCGCCTTTCGTTCCAGTTCTCTGCTGCCTGTGACTGGAACGAATTGCAAAAATCGCTGAAGTTGGAGACTTTTATCTCCCTCACCAACTTCAAACATCTGCTATCTGAGCAGCTAAACGATCGCTGCAGCTGTAAATAGCCCACCCAATTTTACCTACCACATCCCCATACTGTTTTTATTTATTTACTTTTCTGCTCTTTTGCACACCAATATCTCTACCTCTACATGACCATCTGATAATTTATCACTCCAGTGTTAATCTGCAAAATTGTAATTATACGCCTACCTCCTCATGCCTTTTGCACACAATGTATATAGACTCCCTTTTTTCTACTGTGTTATTGACTTGTTAATTGTTTACTCCATCTGTAACTCTGTGTTGTTGTAACGGCGTTCTTCGTTTGTCGAAAGAGAGTCGGACCGAAATGCAGCGTGTTGGTTACTCATGTTTTTTAATGAATGAATCGTGGTACATGAAATAACTGATATAAATAAATAACAACAAAACGGAACGTGAAACCTAATTACAGCCTATCTGGTGAAACTACACAGAGACTGGAACAATCACCCACGAAATACACAGTGAAACCCAGGCTACCTAAATACGGTTCCCCATCAGAGACAACAAGAATCACCTGACTCTGATTGAGAACCGCCTCAGGCAGCCAAACCTAAACACACCCCTAATCAACCACAATCCCAATGCCTACAAAAAAACAATACGACAACACAATAACATAAACCCATGTCACACCCTGGCCTGACCAACTAATTAACTAAAAACACAAAATACTAAGACCAAGGCGTGACAGAACTCCCCCTAAGGTGCGGACTCCCGGACGCACCTCAAAACCATAGGGAGGGTCCGGGTGGGCGTCTGTCCATGGTGGCGGTTCCGGCTTGGGACGTGGACCCCACTCCATTAATGTCATAGTTCCTCCCCTACGCGTCCTGGGATAATCCACCCTCGCCGCCGACCATGGCCTAGTAGTCCTCACCCAGAACCCCACTGGACTGAGGGGTAGCTCGAGACAGAGGGGCAGCTCGGGACAGAAGGGCAGCTCGAGACAGAGGGGCAGCTCGGGACAGAGGGGCAGCTTGGAACAGAGGAAGCCCAGCACTGAGAGGAAGCCCAGCACTGAAAGGAAGCAGATCTGGAAGAGTCTGGCTGACTGGCAGATCTGGAAGAGTCTGGCTGACTTGCAGATCTGGAAGAGTCTGGCTGACTTGCAGATCTGGAAGAGTCTGGCTGACTGGCAGATCTGGAAGAGTCTGGTTGACTGGCAGATCTGGAAGAGTCTGGCTGACTGGCGGATCCTGGCAGACTGACGGCTCTGGCTGCTTCATGCTGACTGACGGCTCTGGCTGCTCCATGCTGACTGGCGGCTCTGGCTGCTCCATGCAGATTGACAGCTCTGGCGGCTTCTTGCAGACTGACAGCTCTGACTGTTCCATGCAGACTAACAGCTTTGGCAGCTCCTTGCCGACTGGCATCTCCTTGCAGACTGGCAGCTCCTTGCAGACTGGCAGCTCCTTGCAGACTGGCAGCTCCTTGCAGACTGGCAGCTCCTTGCAGACTGGCAACTCCATGCAGACTGGCAACTCCATGCAGACTGGCAGCTCCTTGCAGACCGGCAGCTCCTTGCAGACTGGCAGCTCCTTGCAGACTGGCAGCTCCTTGCAGACTGGCAGCTCTAGCTGCTCCATGCAGACTGGCAGCTCTGGCTGCTCCATGCAGACTGGCAGCTCATTGCAGACTGGCAGCTCCTTGCAGACTGGCAGCTCCTTGCAGACTGGCAGCTCCCTGCAGACTGGCAGCTCCATGCAGCTCTAGCTGCTCCATGCAGACTAGCAGCTCTAGCTGCTCCATGCAGACTGGCAGCTCAGGCTGCTCCGAACAGGCAGGAGGCTCCGGCAGCGCTGGAGAGGAGAAAGGCTCTGATAGCGCTGAACAGACAGGAGACTCCAGCAGCGCTGTAGAGGAGGAAGGCTCTAAAAGCGCTGAACAGGCGGGAGACTCCGACAGCGTAGGAGAGGCGAGGCGCACTGTAGGCCTGATGCGTGGTGCTGGCACTGGTGGTATTGGGCCGAAGACACGCACAGGAAGCATGGTGCGGGGTGCTGCTACCGGAGGGCTGGGGTGTGGAGGTGGTACTGGATAGACCGGACCGTGCAGGCGCACTGGAGCTCTTGAGCACCGAGCCTGCCCAACCTTACCCGGTTGAGTACTCTCGGTTGCCCTGCCAGTGCTACGAGGAGGAATAGCCCGCACTGGGCTATGTAGGCGAACCGGAGACACCGAGCACAAGGCTGGTGCCATGTAAGCCGGCCCAAGGAGACGCACTGGGGACCAGATGCGTAGAGCCGGCTTCATGGCATTTGGCTCGACGCTCAATCTAGCCCGGCCGATACGCGGAGCTGAAATATACCGCACCGGGCTATGCACCCGCACTGGGGACACCGTGCGCACCACTGCATAACACGGTGCCTGCCCGGTCTCTCTAGCCCCCCGGTAAGCACAGGGAGTTTGCGCAGGTCTCCTACCTGGCGTAGCCATACTCCCTGAAAGCCCCCCCCCCCAAGAAAATTTTGGGGTTGATTCCCGGGCTTCCATCCACGTCGCCGTGCTGCCTCCTCATACCAGCGCCTCTCCGCTTTAGCCGCCTCTAGTTCCTCCTTGGGGCGGCGATATTCACCAGGCTGAGCCCAGGGTCCTTTTCCGTCCAGTTCTTCCTCCCATGTCCAATTCTCCAAGTGGTGCAGCCTCTCCCACTGAAGCTGCTTCTGTTGCCTCTCCTGTGGCTCCTGCCTGTTAACACGCTGCTCGGTCCGTGTGTGGTGGGTGATTCTGTAACGGCGTTCTTCGTTTGTCGAAAGAGAGTCGGACCGAAATGCAGCGTGTTGGTTACTCATGTTTTTTAATGAATGAATCGCGGTACATGAAATAACTGATATAAATAAATAACAACAAAACGGAACGTGAAACCTAATTACAGCCTATCTGGTGAAACTACACAGAGACAGGAACAATCACCCACGAAATACACAGTGAAACCCAGGCTACCTAAATACGGTTCCCCATCAGAGACAGCAAGAATCACCTGACTCTGATTGAGAACCGCCTCAGGCAGCCAAACCTAAACTAAACACACCCCTAATCAACCACAATCCCAATGCCTACAAACAAAACAATACGACAACACAATAACATAAACCCATGTCACACCCTGGCCTGACCAACTAATTAACTAAAAACACAAAATACTAAGACCAAGGCGTGACAGTTGTCTGTTTATACTGCTATGCTTTATCTTGGCCAGGTCGCAGTTGCAAATGAGAACTTGTTCTCAACTAGCCTACCTGGTTAAATAAAGGTGAAATAAAAAAAATAAAAAAAAGATGAGAGAGGCCTGTAATTTTCATCATAGATACACATCAACGATGACAGACAAAATTAGAGAAAAACAATCCAGAAAATCACATTGTAGGATTTTTTATGAATTTATTTGCAAATTACAGGCCTCTCTCATATTTTTAAGTGGGAGAACTTGCACAATTGGTGGCTGACTAAATACTTTTTTGCCCCACTGGTCACCCCCAAAGCCAATTCCTCCTTTGGCCGCCTCTCCTTCCAGTTCTTTGCTGCCAATGACTGTAACGAACTGAAAAATCACTGAAGCTGGAGACTCATATCTCCCTCACTAACTTTAAGCACCAGCTGTCAGAGCAGCTCACAGATCACTGCACCTGTACATAGCCCATCTGTAAAACAGCCCATCCATCAACCTCATCCCCATACTGTATTTATTTATTTATCTTGCTCCTTTGCACCCAAGAACCTCTACTTGCACATTCATCTTCTGCACAATCTATCATTCCAGTGTTTAATTGCTATACTGTAATTACTTATTTATTTATTGCCTTACCTTATCCTACCTCATTTGCACATGCTGTTTATAGATTTTTCTACTGCATTATTGATTGTACGTTTGTTTATCACATTTGTAACTCTGTGTTGTTATTTGTGTCAAACTTCTTTGCTTTATCTTGGCCAGGTCGCAATTGTCAATGAGAACTTGTTCTCAACTAGCCTACCTGGTTAAATAAAGGTGAAATAAAAAAATAAAAAATAAAACTCGCTAATTATCAAAATCCAGAAAAGAGCCGTTAAATTCTACAACCACCTAAAAGGAAGTGATTCTCAAACCTTCCATAACAAAGCCATCACCTACAGAGAGATGAGCCTGGAGAAGAGTCCCCTAAGCAAGCTGGTCCTGGGGCTCTGTTCACAAACACAAACACACCCTACAGAGCCCCAGGACAGCAGCACAATTAAATCATGAGAAAACAAAGAGATAATTACTTGACTAATTAGAAAGAATTGACAAAAAACAGAGCAAACGAGAATGCTATTTGGCCCTAAACAGAGAGTACACAGCGGCAGAATACCTGAACACTGTGACTGACCCAAATTTAAGGAAAGCTTTGACTATGTACAGACTCAGTGAGCATAGCCTTGCTATTGAGAAAGGCCGCCACAGGCAGACATGGCTCTCAAGAGAAGACAGGCTATGTGCTCACTGCCCACAAAATAAGGTAGAAATCTGAAAAACACTTCCTAACCTCCTGCCAAATGTATGACCATATTAGAGAGACATATTTCCCTCAGATTACACAGACCCACAAAGAATTTGAAAACAAATCAAATTTTGATAAACTCCCATATCTATTGGGTGAAATACCATAGTGTGACGACACAGCAGCAAGATTTGTGAGGTGTTGCTGGAAAAAGATGTGGGGTGGGGGACTGGAGAGAGAGGGAGAGGGCTGAAGAGAGAGGGAGGACAGCTGGAGAGAGAGGGAGATGGAGGTGTCTGGAGAGAGGGAGGACAGCTGGAGAGAGAGGGAGATGGAGGTGTCTGGAGAGAAGGAGAAGGCTGGAGAGGGAGAGGGAGAGGGCTGGAGAGAGAGGGGGAGAGGGCTGGAGAGAGAGGGGGAGAGGGCTGGAGAGAGAGAGGGAGAGGGCTGGAAAGAGAGAGGGAGAGGGCTGGAAAGAGAGAGGGAGAGGGCTGAAGAGAGAGGGGGAGGGGGCTGGAGAGAGAGGGGGAGGGGGCTGGAGAGAGAGAGGGAGGGGGCTGAAGAAAGAGTGGGAGAGGGTTGAAGAGAGAGTGAGAGGGCTGAAGAGAGAGAGAGAGGGCTGGAGAGAGAGAGGGAGAGGGCTAAAGACAGCGAGGGAGAGGGCTGAAGAGAGAGAGGGAGAGGGCTGAAGAGAGAGGGAGAGGGCTGAAGAGAGAGGGAGAGGGCTGGAGAGAGAGGGAGAGGACTGGAGAGAGAGAGGGAGGGGGCTGAAGAGAGAGAGGGAGGGGGCTGAAGAGAGAGAGGGAGAGGGCTGAAGAGAGAGAGGGAGAGGGCTGAAGAGAGAGAGGGAGAGGGCTGAAGAGAGAGAGGGAGAGGGCTGAAGAGAGAGAGGGAGAGGGCTGAAGAGAGAGAGGGAGAGGGCTGAAGAGAGAGAGGGAGAGGGCTGAAGAGAGAGAGGGAGAGGGCTGAAGAGAGAGAGGGAGAGGGCTGAAGAGAGAGAGGGAGAGGGCTGAAGAGAGAGGGGGAGAGGGCTGAAGAGAGAGAGGGAGAGGGCTGAAGAGAGAGAGGGAGAGGGCTGAAGAGAGAGGGGGAGAGGGCTGAAGAGAGAGAGGGAGAGGGCTGAAGAGAGAGAGGGAGGGGGCTGGAGAGAGAGGGAGAGGGCTGGAGAGAGAGAGGGAGGGGGCTGAAGAGAGAGAGGGAGAGGGCTGAAGAGAGAGAGTGAGAGGGCTGGAGAGAGAGAGGGAGAGGGCTGAAGAGAGAGGGAGAGGGCTGGAGAGAGAGAGGGAGAGGGCTGAAGAGAGAGAGAGGGAGAGGGCTGGAGAGAGAGGGAGAGGGCTGGAGAGAGAGGGAGAGGGCTGGAGAGAGAGAGAGGGAGAGGGCTGGAGAGAGAGAGGGAGAGGGAGAGGGCTGGAGAGAGAGAGGGAGAGGGCTGGAGAGAGAGGGAGGGGGCTGGAGAGAGAGAGGGAGAGGGCTGGAGAGAGAGAGGGAGAGGGCTGGAGAGAGAGAGGGAGAGGGAGAGGGCTGGAGAGAGAGAGGGAGAGGGCTGGAGAGAGAGGGAGAGGGCTGGAGAGAGAGAGGGAGAGAGAGAGGGAGGGGGCTGAGAGAGAGAGGGAGAGGGCTGGAGAGAGAGGGAGAGGGCTGGAGAGAGAGAGGGAGAGGGCTGAAGAGAGAGGGAGAGGGCTGGAGAGAGAGAGGGAGAGGGCTGGAGAGAGAGGGGGGGGGCTGAAGAGAGAGAGGGAGAGGGCTGAAGAGAGAGAGGGAGGGGGCTGAAGAGAGAGAGGAAGAGGGCTGGAGAGAGAGAGGGAGAGGGCTGAAGAGAGAGAGGGGAGGGCTAAAAGAGAGAGGGAGAGGGCTGGAGAGAGAGAGGGAGGGGGCTGAAGAGAGAGAGGGAGAGGGCTGGAGAGAGAGAGGGAGAGGACTGGAGAGAGAGAGGGAGGGGGCTGAAGAGAGAGAGGGAGAGGGCTGGAGAGAGAGAGGGAGAGGGCTGGAGAGAGAGGGAGAGGGCTAAAGAGAGAGAGGGAGAGGGCTGAAGAGAGAGAGGGAGAGGGCTGAAGAGAGAGAGAGGGAGGGGGCTGGAGAGAGAGAGAGGGAGGGGGCTGGAGAGAGAGGGTGAGGGCTGGAGAGAGAGGGAGGGGGCTGAAGAGAGAGAGGGAGAGGGCTGAAGAGAGAGAGGGGGAGAGGGCTGGAGAGAGAGGGAGAGGGAGGGGGCTGGAGAGAGAGAGGGAGGGGGCTGAGAGAGAGAGGGAGGGGGCTGAAGAGAGAGGGAGAGGGCTGGAGAGAGAGGGAGAGGGAGGAGGCTGAGAGAGAGAGGGAGGGGCTGGAGAGAGAGAGGGAGGGGGCTGGAGAGAGAGAGAGGGAGGGGGCTGGAGAGAGAGAGGGGAGGGGGCTGGAGAGAGGGGGAGAGGGCTGGAGAGAGAGAGAGGGAGGGGGCTGAAGAGAGAGGGAGAGGGCTGGAGAGAGAGGGAGAGGGAGGGGGCTGGAGAGAAAGGGAGGGGGCTGAGAGAGAGAGAGGGAGGGGGCTGAAGAGAGAGGGAGAGGGCTGAGAGAGAGGGAGAGGGAGGGGGCTGGAGAGAGAGAGAGGGAGGGGGCTGGAGAGAGAGAGAGGGAGGGGGCTGGAGAGAGAGAGGGAGGGGGCTGGAGAGAGAGAGAGGGAGGGGGCTGAAGAGAGAGGGAGAGGGCTGAGAGAGAGGGAGAGGGAGGGGGCTGGAGAGAGAGAGGGAGGGGGCTGGAGAGAGAGAGGGAGGGGGCTGGAGAGAGAGAGAGGGAGAGGGCTGAAGAGAGAGGGAGAGGGAGGGGGCTGGAGAGAGAGAGAGGGAGGGGGCTGGAGAGAGAGAGAGGGAGGGGGCTGGAGAGAGAGGGAGAGGGCTGGAGAGAGAGAGGGAGGGGGCTGGGAGAGAGGGAGAGGGCTGGAGAGAGAGGGAGAGGGCTGGAGAGAGAGAGGGAGAGGGCTGAAGAGAGAGAGGGAGAGGGCTGGAGAGAGAGAGAGGGAGGGGGCTCGAGAGAGAGAGAGGGAGGGGGCTGGAGAGAGAGGGTGAGGGCTGGAGAGAGAGGGAGGGGGCTGAAGAGAGAGAGGGAGAGGGCTGAAGAGAGAGAGGGAGAGGGCTGGAGAGAGAGAGGGAGAGGGCTGAAGAGAGAGAGGGAGAGGGCTGGAGAGAGAGAGAGAGGGAGGGGGCTGGAGAGAGAGAGGGAGGGGGCTGGAGAGAGAGAGGGAGGGGGCTGAAGAGAGAGGGAGAGGGCTGGAGAGAGAGGGAGAGGGAGGGGGCTGGAGAGAGAGAGAGGGAGGGGGCTGAAGAGAGAGAGGGAGAGGGCTGAAGAGAGAGAGGGAGAGGGCTGAGAGAGAGGGAGAGGGAGGGGGCTGGAGAGAGAGAGGGAGGGGGCTGGAGAGAGAGAGAGGGAGGGGGCTGAGAGAGAGGGAGAGGGCTGGAGAGAGAGGGAGAGGGAGGGGGCTGGAGAGAGAGAGAGGGAGGGGGCTGGAGAGAGAGAGAGGGAGGGGGCTGGAGAGAGAGAGAGGGAGGGGGCTGGAGAGAGAGAGAGGGAGGGGGCTGGAGAGAGAGGGAGAGGGCTGGAGAGAGAGAGAGGGAGGGGGCTGAAGAGAGAGGGAGAGGGCTGGGAGAGAGGGAGAGGGAGGGGGCTGGAGAGAGAGGGAGGGGGCTGAGAGAGAGAGAGGGAGGGGGCTGAAGAGAGAGGGAGGGGGCTGGAGAGAGAGGGAGAGGGAGGGGGCTGGAGAGAGAGAGAGGGAGGGGGCTGGAGAGAGAGAGGGAGGGGGCTGGAGAGAGAGAGAGGGAGGGGGCTGGAGAGAGAGAGAGGGAGGGGGCTGAAGAGAGAGGGAGAGGGCTGGAGAGAGGGAGAGGGAGGGGGCTGGAGAGAGAGAGGGAGGGGGCTGGAGAGAGAGAGGGAGGGGGCTGGAGAGAGAGAGAGGGGGAGAGGGCTGAAGAGAGAGGGAGAGGGAGGGGGCTGGAGAGAGAGAGGGGGAGGGGGCTGGAGAGAGAGAGAGGGAGGGGGCTGGAGAGAGAGGGAGAGGGCTGGAGAGAGAGAGGGAGGGGGCTGGAGAGAGAGGGAGAGGGCTGGAGAGAGAGGGAGAGGGCTGGAGAGAGAGAGGGAGGGGGCTGGAGAGAGAGGGAGAGGGAGGGGGCTGGAGAGAGAGGGAGAGGGAGAGGGCTGGAGAGAGAGGGAGAGGGAGAGGGAGGGGGCTGGAGAGAGAGGGAGAGGGCTGGAGAGAGAGGGAGAGGGCTGGAGAGAGAGGGAGAGGGAGGGGGCTGGAGAGAGAGGGAGAGGGAGGGGGCTGGAGAGAGAGGGAGAGGGAGGGGGCTGGAGAGAGAGGGAGAGGGCTGGAGAGAGAAAAGGGAGAGGCAGAAGGAGTCCATAGAGATAGAAGTGGAGAGGTATTACGGGAGAAAAAAAATAGAATAAAGTATGTTCTGAAGGTAAACAAAAATGTTTTCAGGGCTTCATTGGGTCAGCCTAGGTGTGTGTGTGTTGTTAGTGGCCATGGCGATGGAGGTGCCAGGTGGCATACACAACACAATCCTATCTGGTCCTAAGCCCTGTGCCAATCCCTGTGTAGTTTCTGCTGTCCTCGAATCGGTGCTCGCCGAGACATTTAACTCTTAATTACAAACCTTTTCTACCATTGCTCTCATCCTGTATCAACGGTTTTTACATACTCTCAATTCAATGGCTTCTCTCTCTCCAGTCTCTCGTCTCTCTCTCCAGTCTCTCCAGTCTCTCCAGTCTCTCTCTCCAGTCTCTCTCTCTCCAGTCTCTCTCTCTCTCTAGTCTCTCTCTCTCTCTCTCTCAATTCAATTCAATTCAAGGGGCTTTATTGGCATGGGTAACATGTGTTAACATTGCCAAAGCAAGTAAGGTAGATAACATATAAAGTGAAATAAACAATAAAAATGAACAGTAGACATCACACATACAGAAGTTTCAAAACAATAAAGACATTACAAATGTCATATTATATATATATATATAGTGTTTTTACAATGTACAAATGGTTAAGGACACAAGATAAAATAAATAAGCATAGATATGGGTTGTATTTACAATGGTGCGTGTTCTTCACTGTTTGCCCTTTTCTCGTGGCAACAGGTCACAAATCTTGCTGCTCTGATGGCACACTGGAATTTCACCCAGTAGATATGGGAGTTTTTCAAAATTGGATTTGTTTTCGAATTCTTTGTGTATCTGTGTAATCTGAGGGAAATATGTCTCTCTAATATGTTCATACATTGGGCAGGAGGTTAGGAAGTGCAGCTCAGTTTCCACCTCATTTTGTGGGCAGTGAGCACATAGCCTGTCTTCTCTTGAGAGCCATGTCTGCCTACGGCGGCCTTTCTCAACAGCAAGGCTATGCTCGCTGAGTCTGTACATAGTCAAAGCTTTCCTTAATTTTGGGTCAGTCACAGTGGTCAGGTATTCTGCCGCTGTGTACTCTCTGTGTAGGGCCAAATAGCATTCTAGTTTGCTCAGTTTTTTTGTTAATTCTTTCCAATGTGTCAAGTAATTATCTTTTTGTTTTCTCATGATTTGGGTGGGTCAAATTGTGCTGCTGTCATGGGGCTCTGTAGGGTGTGTTTGTGAACAGAGCCCCAGGACCAGCTTGCTTAGGGGACTCTTCTCCAGGTTCATCTCTCTGTAGGTGATGGCTTTGTTGTGGAAGGTTTGGGAATCGCTTCTTTTTAGGTGGTTATAGAATTTAACAGCTCTTTTCTGGATTTTGATAATTAGTGGGTATCAGCCTAATTCTGCTCTGCATGCATTATTTGGTGTTCTACGTTGTACACAGAGGATATTTTTGCAGAACTCTGCGTGCAGAGTCTCAATTTGGTGGTTGTCCCATTTTGTGAAGTCTTGGTTGGTGAGCGGACCCCAGACCTCACAACGATAAAGGGCAATGGGCTCTATGACTGATTCAAGTATTTTTAGCCAAATCCTAATTGGTATGTTGAAATTTATGTTCCTTTTGATGGGATAGAATGCCCTTCTTGCCTTGTCTCTCAGATCGTTCACAGCTTTGTGGAAGTTACCTGTGGCGCTGATGTTTAGGCTAAGGTATGTATAGTTTTTTGTGTGCTCTAGGGCAACAGTGTCTAGATGGAATTTGTATTTGTGGTCCTGGTGACTGGACCTTTTTTGGAACACCATTATTTTGGTCTTACTGAGATTTACTGTCAGGGCCCAGGTCTGACAGAATCTGTGCATAAGATCTAGGTGCTGCTGTAGGCCCTCCTTGGTTGGTGACAGAAGCACCAGATCATCAGCAAACAGCAGACATTTGACTTCAGATTCTAGTAGGGTGAGGCCGGGTGCTGCAGACTTTTCTAGTGCCCGCGCCAGTTCGTTGATATATATGTTGAAGAGGGTGGGGCTTAAGCTGCATCCCTGTCTAACCCCACGACCCTGTGTGAAGAAATGTGTGTTTTTTGCCAATTTTAACCGCACACTTGTTGTTTGTGTACATGGATTTTATGATGTCGTATGTTTTACCCCCAACACCACTTTCCATCAGTTTGTATAGCAGACCCTCATGCCAAATTGAGTCTAAGGCTTTTTTGAAATCAACAAAGCAAGAGAAGACTTTGCCTTTGTTTTGGTTTGTTTGGTTGTCAATTAGGGTGTGCAGGGTGAATACATGGTCTGTTGTACGGTAATTTGGTAAAAAGCCAATTTGACATTTGCTCAGTACATTGTTTTCATTGAGGAAGTGTACGAGTCTGCTGTTAATGATAATGCAAAGGATTTTCCCAAGGTTACTGTTGACGCATATTCCACGGTAGTTATTGGGGTCAAATTTGTCTCCATTTTTGTGGATTGGGGTGATCAGTCCTTGGTTCCAAATATTGGGGAAGATGCCAGAGCTAAGGATGATGTTAAAGAGTTTTAGTATAGCCAATTGGAATTTGTTGTCTGTATATTTGATCATTTCATTGAGGATACCATCAACACCACAGGCCTTTTTGGGTTGGAGGGTTTTTATTTTGTCCTGTAACTCATTCATTCACTCATTGGAGAATCCAGTGGGTTCTGGCAGTCTTTAAAAGTTGATTCTAAGATCTGTATTTGATCATGTATATGTTTTTGCTCTTTATTCTTTGTTATAGAGCCAAAAAGATTGGAGAAGTGGTATACCCATACATCTCCATTTTGGATAGATAATTCTTCTTGTTGTTTGCTTAGTGTTTTCCAATTTTCCCAGAAGTGGTTGGAGTCTATGGATTCTTCAATTACATTGAGCTGATTTCTGACATGCTGTTCCTTCTTTTTCCGTAGTGTATTTCTGTATTGTTTTAGTGATTCACCATAGTGAAGGCGTAGACTCAGGTTTTCCGGGTCTCTATGTTTTTGGTTGGACAGGTTTCTCAATTTCTTTCTTAGATTTTTGCATTCTTCATCAAACAATTTGTCATTGTTGTTAATTTTCTTCGGTTTTCTATTTGAGATTTTTAGATTTGATATTGAAGCTGAGAGGTCAAATATACTGTTAAGATTTTCTACTGTCAAGTTTACACCTTCACTATTGCAGTGGAACGTTTTACCCAGGAAATTGTCTAAAAGGGATTGAATTTGTTGTTGCCTAATTGTTTTTTGTTAGGTTTCCAAACTGCATTCCTTCCATCTATAGCATTTCTCAATGTTACTCAGTTCCTTTGGCTTTGACGCCTCATGATTGAGTAGTGCTCTGTTTAAGTAGACTGTGATTTTGCTGTGGTCTGATAGGGGTGTCATTGGGCTGACACCCCAGTGGGCTCTCCAGTCTCTCTCTCTCTCCAGTCTCTCTCTCTCTCCAGTCTCTCTCTCTCTCCAGTCTCTCTCTCTCTTCAGTCTCTCTCTCTCCAGTCTCTCCAGCCTCTCTCTCTCTCCAGTCTCTCTCTCTCCAGTCTCTCTCTCTCTCCAGTCTCTCTCTCTCTCTCTCGTCTCTCTCTCTCTCGTCTCTCTCTCCAGTCTCTCTCTCCAGTCTCTCTCTCTCTCTCTCCAGCCTCTCTCTCTCCAGCCTCTCTCCAGTCTCTCTCTCTCTCCAGTCTCTCTCTCTCTCTCCAGTCTCTCTCTCTCTCTCCAGTCTCTCTCTCTCTCTCTCCAGTCTCTCTCTCTCTCTCTCTCTCCAGTCTCTCTCTCCAGTCTCTCTCTCTCTCTCTCTCTCCAGTCTCTCTCTCCAGTCTCTCTCTCTCTCCAGTCTCTCTCTCCAGTCTCTCTCTCCAGTCTCTCTCCAGTCTCTCTCTCTCCAGTCTCTCTCTCTCTCTCTCTCTCTCTCTCAGTCTCTCTCTCTCTCTCTCTCCAGTCTCTCTCTCTCTCTCTCTCTCTCTCTAGTCTCTCTCTCTCTCCAGTCTCTCTCTCTCTCTCTCTCTCTCCAGTCTCTCTCTCTCCAGTCTCTCTCTCTCTCTCTCTCTCTCTCCAGTCTCTCTCTCTCCAGTCTCTCTCTCTCTCCAGTCTCTCTCTCTCTCTCCAGTCTCTCTCTCTCTCTCCAGTCTCTCTCTCTCTCTCCAGTCTCTCTCTCTCTCTCCAGTCTCTCTCTCTCTCCAGTCTCTCTCTCTCCAGTCTCTCTCTCTCTCTCTCTCTCTCCCCTCCTACCCCCCCCCCCCCACCCCTCTCTCTCACGTTCTCTCTCCCCCTCGTTGTGACAGCAGGCTGGTCCAAATCTGAACCAGATGAGTTAGAAAAACACAGGCGTCTTCCACAGAGACTTCTTTCCCCACTAAAACCACACAGACACACACACAAACACACGATTTCTTTCTCCAATCACAGGCTAGCCCATTAAGGTTTGCAAGCGTGTCTCACTCCATGTCGTCGCTGTCTGATGAAAACCTCTCATCTCCAAAACAGAACCTTTTTAGGAAATTGAAAAAAATAACAATATTTAAAAATTAACAAACAAACTTAAGAAGCTATTTTGAATACATTGTATTGGTCCTAGCTGGTCTAAAGTAGTGAACTACATAAGGCATTGGGTTCTATGGGGCAATGGTCTAAAGTAGAGCACTACATAGGGAACAGGTTCCCATTTGGGACACACACCCTAGTCTAGCCTGTCACCATAGCCTGGCTGCAATCGGAGGGAGAGGATGGAGGGAGACAAGGAGAGGATGGAGGGAGACAAGGAGAGGATGGAGGGAGACAAGGAGAGGATGGGGGAGACAAGGAGAGGATGGGGGGAGACAATGAGAGGATGGGGGGGAGACAAGGAGAGGATGGGGGGGAGACAAGGAGAGGATGGAGGGAGACAATGAGAGGATGGAGGGAGACAATGAGAGGATGGAGGGAGACAATGAGAGGATGGGGAGACAAGGAGAGGATGGAGGGAGACAAGGAGAGGATGGAGGGACAGAAGGAAAGCATGGAGGGACAGAAGGAGAGGATGGAGGGAGACAAGGAGAGGATGAGGGAGACAAGGAGAGGATGGAGGGAGACAATGAGAGGATGGAGGGAGACAAGGAGAGGATGGAGGGACAGAAGGAAAGCATGGAGGGACAGAAGGAGAGGATGGAGGGACAGAAGGAGAGGATGGAGGGACAGAAGGAGAGGATGGAGGGACAGAAGGAGAGGATGGAGGGAGACAAGGAGAGGATGGAGGGAGACAAGGAGAGGATGGAGGGAGACAAGGAGAGGATGGAGGGAGACAAGGAGAGGATGGGGGGACAGAAGGAGAGGATGGGGGGACAGAAGGAGAGGATGGAGGGAGACAAGGAGAGGATGGAGGGAGAAGGGGAGAGGATGGGGGGACAGAAGGAGAGGATGGGGGAGACAAGGAGGAGGATGGAGGGAGACAAGGAGAGGATGGAGGGAGACAAGGAGAGGATGGAGGGAGACAAGGAGAGGATGGAGGGAGACAAGGAGAGGATGGAGGGAGACAAGGAGAGGATGGAGGGAGACAAGGAGAGGATGGAGGGAGACAGGATGGAGGGAGACATGGAGAGGATGGAGAAGGAGAGGATGGAGGGACAGAAGGAGAGGATGGAGGGAGACAAGGAGAGGATGGAGGGAGACAAGGAGAGGATGGAGGGAGACAAGGAGAGGATGGGGGGAGATCAGAGGCGTCACTTTTCAGAATGTTCTAAATTACATCATTACTGAACAATACAGAAAAAAAACAAAAAACAGAAAAAATACAACGACCTCCATGTTATAACCCATGGAACACTTTAGTATGTAACAGTGAGAATGTATCAGCAAATCTGTAACTCGTTTCCCATCGACATGCCACCTGGTCTCAGGGCATTTCGTATTATTCAGTATGTAAATCCGAGACACTCCATTTAGTATGATATGTTGTGTTTCGTATGCTACAGTATGTATTCATTTGTGGATTTCCATATTTTATGAAAAACAAAACATACAATATGTTTAGAATTTGTGAAACGTTCCATATGTAGCTAGGTCACTAGGTGGCTAACGTTAGATAGCCTAGTGGTTAGGGCTCAGGTTAAGTTTAGGAGTTAGGTTGAAGAGTTAAGGTTAGGGTTGGGGAAGGGTTAGCTAACAGGGTCAGGGTTATGGTTGGGGAAGAGTTAGCTAACAGGGTTAGGGTTAGCTAACAGGGTTAGGGTTGGAGGAAGGGTTAGCTAACAGGGTTAGGGTTGGGGAAGAGTTAGCTAACAGGGTTAGGGTTAGAGTTGGGGGAAGGGTTAGCTAACAGGGTTAGGGTTGGGAGAAGGGTTAGTTAAAGGGTTAAGGTTAGGGTCGGGAGAAGGGTTAGGGTCTGAAAACTTTTCGAATGCCCTGTATAACATTCTATTGGTTGCGAGAATTGTGTATAATAATTTAAATCTAAAAACTTGAAGTTTTGCATCCGGCGTCATTTTGTGTATCAGTTCATAAACCATGTGCCATGGAATCGGTACATCGAACATCTATTCCCAATTAGTTTGTGTATCAGTTCATAAACCGTGTGCCATGGAATCGGTGCATCCAAAATCTATTCCCAATTAGTTCGCAACCTGTCTTCCACCTTCCTCTTCCATTTTTGCAGAAATGTTACAATTAGTTGTTGGCCATTTTGGATAGAGCAGGCATTTCAATATATATGTGTTAGCTGCATGTGTGTTAGCTAACAGGGTTAAGGTTAGAGGAAGGGTTAGGTAACAGGGTTAAGGTTAGAGGAAGGGTTAGCTAACAGGGTGAAGGTTAGGGTTAGAGGAAGGGTTAGCTAACAGGGTGTAGGTTAGGGTTAGGGGAAGGGTTAGCTAACAGGGTTAAGGTTAGAGAAAGGGTTAGCTAACAGGGTTAAGGTTAGAGGAAGGGCTGGCTAACAGGGTTAAGGTTAGAGGAAGGGTTAGCTAACAGGGTTAAGGTTAGAGGAAGGGTTAGCTAACAGGGTTAAGGTTAGAGGAAGGGTTAGCTAACAGGGTTAAGGTTAGAGGAAGGGTTAGCTAACAGGGTTAAGGTTAGAGGAAGGGTTAGCTAACAGGGTTAAGGTTAGGGTTAGCTAACAGGGTTAAGGTTAGAGGAAGGGTTAGCTAACAGGGTTAAGGTTAGAGGAAGGGCTGGCTAACAGGGTTAAGGTTAGAGGAAGGGTTAGCTAACAGGGTTAAGGTTAGAGAAAGGGTTAGCTAACAGGGTTAAGGTTAGAGGAAGGGTTAGCTAACATGGTTAAGGTTAGAGGAAGGGTTGGCTAACAGGTTTAAGGTTAGAGGAAGGGTTAGCTAACAGGGTTAAGGTTAGAGGAAGGGTTAAGGTTAGAGGAAGGGTTAAGGTTAGAGGAAGGGTTAAGGTTAGAGGAAGGGTTAGCTAACAGGGTTAAGGTTAGAGGAAGGGTTAGCTAACAGGGTTAAGGTTAGGGGAAGGGTTAGCTAACAGGGTTAAGGTTAGGGGAAGGGTTAGCTAACAGGGTTAAGGTTAGGGGAAGGGTTAGCTACCAGGGTTAAGGTTAGGGGACGGGTTAGCTAACAGGGTTAAGGTTAGGGTTAGGGTTAGCTAACAGGGTTAAGGTTAGGGGAAGGGTTAGCTAACAGGGTTAAGGTTAGGGTTAGGGTTCGCTAACAGGGTTAAGGTTAGGGTTAGGGTTAGCTAACATGGCTAAGGTTAGAGGAAGGGTGAGCTAACAGGGTTAAGGTTAGAGGAATGGTTAGCTAACAGGGTTAGGGTTAGCTAACAGGGTTAAGGTTAGTGGAAGGGTTAGCTAACAGGGTTAAGGTTAGGGGAAGGGTTAGCTAACATGGTTAGGGTTAGAGTAAGGGTTAAGGTTAGGGTTAGCTAACATGGTTAAGGTTAGAGGAAGGGTTAGCTAACATGGTTAAGGTTAGAGGAAGGGTTAGCTAACAGGGTTAAGGTTAGGGTTAGGGAAAGGGTTAGCTAACAGGGTTAAGGTTAGGGTTAGCTAACAGGGTTAAGGTTAGGGAACGGGTTAGCTAACAGGGTTAAGGTTAGAGGAAGGGTTAGCTAACAGGGTTAAGGTTAGGGGAAGGGTTAGCTAACAGGGTTAAGGTTAGGGAATGGGTTAGCTAACAGGGTTAAGGTTGGGGGAAGGGCTAGCTAACAAGGTTAAGGTTAGGTTTTGGGGAAGTGTTAGCTAACAGGGTTAAGGTTAGTTTTGGTGAAGTGTTAGCTAACAGGGTTAAGGTTAGGTTTTGGGGAAGTGTTAGCTAACAGGGTTAATGATAGGGGAAGGGTGTTACGTACGCCTCTAGGAAGAGGGAACGCAACACCCTGCTGCAACGCAGCTCCCCGTGGAGTGAAACAGGTATGGGATTGTAGGTGCGAGTAAGGATGACAAAGGCAGAGAATTTACCATTTACAGGGAATTTATTCCGTCACAGGGTAGTATGGGGAAAAGGGTCTGGACTGAACCAAAGCAAAGTTCTGGACTGAACCAAAGCAAAGGTCTGGACTGAACCAAAGCAAAGGTCTGGACTGAACCAAAGCAAAGAAAGTAAATCTCAAAGCCCCCTCTCCTACCTTGCCTGCCTACCCACTATTTACCTAACTTAGCACCACCTGGTGCGCTAACCAAAATACAAGGGGTGGTCCACCCAGGTCTTGCCTAGTGTGTATAGACAGTAAATATTAAAAACTAAACAATTTCAATAATCAAAAACACTGCCTCCTATGGGGGGGGGGGGGGGACATACCTTAGGAGCAGCGATGACAAAGTACTTAACAAAAACCTGTCTCTCAGCAAAAACCAACACAGGACACACTAATCATCACTCTCTCAGCAACAACCAACACATGATACAACCGCCAGCTCCCTTCCGAGCAACAGAACACTGGCTTTTATAGCTGGAGTCTGTAATGGGATACAGCTGTATCCTGACGAGGGGGCGTGGTCAGCACCAATTAGCAATGGGGCCGACCAATCAGCTGCTTGGGGGAATTTCAGGAAGCCCTACAAACAAAACCACAACACAGAAACTGGGGAACATATCAAAGGTTTATTAGCTAACAGGGTTAAGGTCAGGGTCAGGGTTAGGGGAAGGGTTAGGGGAAGGGTTAGCAAACAGGGTTAAGGTTAGGTTCAGGGTTAGGGGAAGGGTTAGCAAACAGGGTTAAGGTTAGGTTAGGGGAAGGGTTAGCTAACAGGGTTAAGGTTAGGGGAAGGGTTAGCTAACATGGTTAGGGTTAGAGTAAGGGTTAAGGTTAGGGTTAGCTAACATGGTTAAGGTTAGAGGAAGGGTTAGCTTACAGGGTTAAGGTTAGGGGAAGGGTTAGCTAACAGGGTTAAGGTTAGGGAAAGGGTTAGCTAACAGGGTTAAGGTTAGGGTTAGCTAACAGGGTTAAGGTTAGGGAACGGGTTAGCTAACAGGGTTAAGGTTAGAGGAAGGGTTACCTAACAGGGTTAAGGTTAGGGGAAGGGTTACCTAACAGGGTTAAGGTTAGGGGAAGGGTTAGCTAACAGGGTTAAGGTTAGGGAACGGGTTAGCTAACAGGGTTAAGGTTGGGGGAAGGGCTAGCTAACAAGGTTAAGGTTAGGTTTTGGGGAAGTGTTAGCTAACAGGGTTAAGGTTAGTTTTGGGGAAGTGTTAGCTAACAGGGTTAAGG
>NC_088233.1:5070247-5087747 GCF_036934945.1 Oncorhynchus masou masou
GAGATAGGTTCATAGTTATTAGTTAATTTTCCTGGATTTGTGTTGAATCATCAAAGACACAAAATGTGTAACAACCTATATATTATGGGATGTGAAGTTCTATGTGTGTAGTACCAATGACAACCAGCAGGCGTGTCAGTCTGGACCAGTGCAGTCTTCTGGTAATGACTTAAATGTAAATGTATTCATGGTAGCGTGTGTTTGAGAGGTGGATGGTTTTCATTGAGACAGGATATCAGTGAGCTGAGCAATCATCCATTTTTCTCCATCCCTCCATTCAAAAGACCCCTGGACCCCTGGCTGCAAGTTACGCATCTGCTGCAACATCAGTCTGTCTGTGTCTGTCTGTCTGTCTGTCAGTCAGTCTGTCTGTGTCTGTCAGTCAGTCTGTCTGTGTCTGTCTGTGTCTGTCTGTGTCTGTCTGTGTCTGTCTGTCTGTCTGCCATCCCTTCTTCCCCTCTCTCTGTTCTCTCCTCCCTGGACACCCTCTCTTGTTCACTCAATTCAATTCCATTGAAGGGCTTTATTGGCCCTTTATTGGGAAACATATGTTAACATTGCCAAAGCAAGTGAGGTAGATAATATACACAAGTGCAGTAAACAACGAAAAATGTACAGTACACATTACACTCACAGACGTTCCAACCTTACAACATGTCCTAATGGAATGAGAGAGAGAGAGATATATAGATGGAGAGAGAGAGTGTATATAGGTTCTAATGTGTCCTAATGGAATGCTCTCCAGTCTCACCCTTGCTCTCGGCCAGTAGTTCCTCGGTCATGAGTCCGTCCTGCCTGTTGCCCAGTACAAAAGCCAGGAAGGAGAGCATGAGGGCATTCAGAACCCCCATGATAGCCAGGATGTAAGCCCAGCGCATGGAGCACGCTCCCAGACTGTACTTGTCCGTCTGCTCACCGCACATCCTCCGCACCTCGTCACTGTCCCAGCCGTCAGGGTAGATTATACAGCCCATCACCAGACATACACCTGGAGGAAGGAGAGGAGGAGGAGGGAGAGGAGGAAGAGTAGGGGTAGCGAGGGAAAGTAGTAGGAAGGTATGGGAATATAATAGAGAGAGAGAAAGATGTTATTTCAAGCTTTCTAACTCTTTGACCTTCCATCCCCTTCTATAGTCTCCTATAGCCTTCTATAGTCTCCCATCACCTCCTATAGTCTCCTATTGTCTCCTATAGTCTTCCATCACCTCCTATAGTCTCCTATTGTCTTCTATAGTCTCCAATCCCCTCCTAGTCTCCTATAGTCTCCCATCACCTCCTATAGCCTCCTATAGTCTCCCATCCCCTCCTATAGTCTCCTATTGTCTTCCATCCCCTCCTATAGTCTCCTATGGTCTTCCATCCCCTCCTATAGTCTCCTATAGTCTCCCATCACCTCCTATAGCCTCCTATAGTCTCCCATCACCTCCTATAGTCTCCTATAGTCTCCCATCCCCTCCTATAGTCTCCTATTGTCTTCCATCCCCTCCTATAGTCTCCTATGGTCTTCCATCCCCTCCTATAGTCTCCCATCACCTCCTATAGTCTCCTATAGTCTCCCATCACCTCCTATAGTCTCCTATTGTCTTCTATATTCTTCCATCACCTCCTATAGTCTCCTATTGTCTTCTATATTCTTCCATCACCTCCTATAGCCTCCTATTGTCTTCTATAGTCTCCCATCACCTTCTATAGTCTCCTATAGTCTTCCATCACCTCCTATAGTCTCCTATTGTCTTCTATATTCTTCCATCACCTCCTATAGCCTCCTATTGTCTTCTATAGTCTCCCATCACCTCCTATAGCCTCCTATAGTCTCCCATCACCTCCTATAGTCTCCTATTGTCTTCTATAGTCTTCCATCACCTCCTATAGCCTCCTATTGTCTTCTATAGTCTTCCATCACCTCCTATATTCTTCTATAGTCTCCTACATACTTCCATCACCTCCTATATTCTTCTATAGTCTCCTAAATTCTTCCATCACCTCCTATAGTCTTCCATCCTCTCCTATATTCTTCCATCACCACCTAGAGTCTCCCATCACCTCCTAGAGTCTCCCATCACCTCCTATAGTCTTCCATCACCTCCTATAGTCTTCCATCCTCTCCTATATTCTTCCATCACCACCTAGAGTCTCCCATCACCTCCTATAGTCTCCCATTGTCTTCTATAGTCTTCCATCACCTCCTATAGTCTTCCATCCTCTCCTATATTCTTCCATCACCACCTAGAGTCTCCCATCACCTCCTAGAGTCTCCCATCACCTCCTATAGTCTTCCATCACCTCCTATAGTCTCCCATCACCTCCTATAGTCTTCCATCACCTCCTATAGTCTTCCATCACCTCCTATAGTCTCCCATCACCTCCTATAGTCTCCCATCACCTCCTATAGTCTTCCATCACCTCCTATAGTCTCCCATCACCTCCTATAGTCTCCCATCACCTCCTATAGTCTTCCATCCTCTCCTATATTCTCCCATCACCTCCTATAGTCTCCCATCACCTCCTAGAGTCTTCCATCACCTCCTATAGTCTTCCATCCTCTCCTATATTCTTCCATCACCACCTAGAGTCTCCCATCACCTCCTAGAGTCTCCCATCACCTCCTATAGTCTTCCATCCTCTCCTATAGTCTTCCATCACCTCCTATAGTCTCCCATCACCTCCTATAGTCTCCCATCACCTCCTATATACTTCCATCACCTCCTATAGTCTCCCATCACCTCCTAGAGTCTTCCATCACTCCCATCACCACCTAGAGTCTCCCATCACCTCCTATAGTCTCCCATCACCTCCTATAGTCTTCCATCCTCTCCTATATTCTTCCATCACCTCCTATAGTCTCCCATCACCTCCTATAGTCTCCCATCACCTCCTATAGTCTTCCATCCTCTCCTATATTCTTCCATCACCACCTAGTCTCCCATCACCTCCTATAGTCTCCCATCACCTCCTATAGTCTTCCATCACCTCCTAGAGTCTCCCATCACCTCCTATATTCTTCCATCACCACCTAGAGTCTCCCATCACCTCCTATAGTCTCCCATCACCTCCTAGAGTCTCCCATCACCTCCTATAGTCTCCCATCACCTCCTATATTCTTCCATCACCTCCTAGAGTCTCCCATCACCTCCTATAGTCTCCCATCACCTCCTATAGTCTTCCATCACCTCCTATAGTCTCCCATCACCTCCTATAGTCTTCCATCCTCTCCTATAGTCTCCCATCACCTCCTAGAGTCTCCCATCACCTCCTATAGTCTCCCATCACCTCCTATATACTCCCATCACCTCCTATAGTCTCCCATCACCTCCTAGTCTCCCATCACCTCCTAGAGTCTCCCATCACCTCCTAGAGTCTCCCATCACCTCCTATATTCTCCCATCACCTCCTATAGTCTCCCATCACCTCCTATATACTTCCATCCTCTCCTATATTCTCCCATCACCTCCTAGAGTCTCCCATCACCTCCTATAGTCTCCCATCACCTCCTATAGTCTCCCATCACCTCCTATATACTTCCATCACCTCCTATATACTTCCATCACCTTCTTTAGTCTTCCACCACCTCCTATATTCTTCCATCCCCTCCTATATTCTTCCATACCCTCCTATAGTCTCCTATAGTCTTCCATCCCCTCCTATAGTCTCCTATGGTCTTTCATCACCTCCTATAGTCTCCTATAGTCTTCCATCACCTCCTATAGTCTTCTATAGTCTTCCATCACCTCCTATAGTCTTCCATCACCTCCTATAGTCTCCTATAGTCTTCTATAGTCTTCCATCACCTCCTATAGTCTTCTCCTGCTCTTAATGCACTCAACTATCAATCTACTCCCCCCCCTCTCTCTCTCAATTAAATTAATTTCAAGGGACTTTATTGGCATGGGAAACATATGTTAGCATTGCCAAAGCAAGTGATGTGGATATTTTACAAAAGTGAAACAAAAACAAATGAACAGTAAACATTTAACATACAGAAGTTCCAAAAGAATAAAGACATTACAAATGTCATATTATGTATATATACAGTGTTGTAACGATGTACAAATGGTTAATGTACACAAGGGAAAATAAATAAGCATAAATATGGGTTGTATTTACAATGGTGTTTGTTCTTCACTGGTTGCCCTTTTCTTGTGGCAACAGGTCACACATCTTGCTGCTATGATGGCACACTGTGGAATTTTACCCAATAAATATGGGAGTTTATCAATATCAGGTTTGTTTTCTAATTCTTTGCGGGTCTGTGTAATCTGAGGAAAATATGTGTCTCTAATATGGTCATACATTTGGGCAGGAGGTTAGGAAGTGCAGCTCAGTTTCCACCTCATTTTTTGGGCAGTGAGCACATAGCCTGTCTTCTCTTGAGAGCCAGGTCTTGCTCAATAGCAAGGCTATGCTCACTGAGTCTGTACATAGTCAAAGCTTTCCTTCATTTTGGGTCAGTCACAGTGGTCAGGTATTCTGCCGCTGTGTACTCTCTGTTTAGGGCCAAATAGCATTCTAGTTTGCTCTGTTTTTTTGTTAATACTTTCCAATGTGTCAAGTAATTATCTTTTTGTTGTCTCATGATTTGGTTGGGTCAAGTTGTGCTGCTGTTCTGGGGCTCTGTGGGGTGTATTTGTGTTTGTGAACAGAGCCCCAGGACCAGCTTGCTTAGGGGACTCTTCTCCAGGTTCATCTCTCTGTAGGTGATGGCTTTGTTGTGGAAGGTCTGGGAATCGCTTCCTTTTAGGTGGTTATAGAATTTAACAGCTCTTTTCTGGATTTTGATAATTAGTGGGTATCGGCCTAATTCTGCTCTGCATGCATTATTTGGTGTTCTACGTTGTACACGGAGGATATTTTTGCAGAATTCACAACCATAAAGGGCAATGGGCTCTATGACTGATTCAAGTATTTTTAGCCAAATCCTAATTGGTATGTTGAAATTTATGTTCCTTTTGATGGCATAGAATGCCCTTCTTGCCTTGTCTCTCAGATCGTTCACAGCTTTGTGGAAGTTACCTGTGGCGCTGATGTTTAGGCCAAGGTATGTATAGTTTTTTGTGTGCTCTAGGGCAACAGTGTCTAGATGGACTTTGTATTTGTGGTCCTGGTGACTGGACCTTTTTTGGAACACCATTATTTCGGTCTTACTGAGATCTCTGTCCCCCTCTCTCTCTCTCTCTCTCTCTCCCTATCTCTCTCTCTCTCGCTCTCTCTGTCTCTCTCTCTCCCTGTCTCTCTCTCTCCCTATCTCTCTCTCTCCCTATCTCTCTCTCTCTCTCTCTCTCTCTCTCTCTCTCTCCCTATCTCTCTCTCTCTCCCTATCTCTCCCTCTCTCCCTATCTCTCTCTCTCTCTCTCTCTCTCTGTCTCTCTCTCTCTGTCTCTCTCTCTCTCTCTCTCTCTCTCTCTCTCTCTCTCTCTCTCTCCCTCCCTATCTCTCCCTCTCTCCCTCTCTCTCTCTCTCTCTCTCTCTCTCTCTCTCTCTCTCTCTCTCCTCTCTCTCCTCTCTCTGTCTCTCGCTGTCTCTGTCTCTCTCTCTCTCTCTCTCTCTGTCTCCCTCTCTGTCTCCCTCCCTCTCTCTCTCTCTCTCTCTCTCTCTCTCTCTCTCTCTGTGAACATTGTGTTCACTGAGGAAATGTAAGAGTCTGCTGTTAATGATAATGCCGAGGATTTTCCCAAGGTTGCTGCTGATGCATACCCCACACATATCCACTTTGTGAATTAGGCTGATCAGTCCTTGGTTTCAAATATTGGGGAAGATGCCAGAGCTAAGGATGCTGTTAAAGAGTTTAAGTTTAGCCAATCAGAATTCGTGGTCTGTATATTTAGGATACCATTAACACCGCAGGCCTTTTTGGGTTGGAGGTTTTGTATTTTGTCCTTGGAGTTCACTCACGTTCATTTGAGAATCCAGTGGTTTCTGGTAGTTTTTGAAAGTTGATTCAAACGTTTGTATTTGACAATGTATATGTTTTTGCTGTTTGTTCTTTGTTATAGAGCCAAAAAGATTGGAGAATCTCCTTTTTGGATAGATAACCATTTGTGTTGTTGTTTGTTTAGTGTTTTCCAATAATCCCAGAAGTGGTTAGAGTCTATGGATTCTTCAATTACATTGAGCTGATTTATTCTTGCTCTCTCTTTCTCTCCAATTTACTAACCCCTGCTCCTGGCAACAATCATTACCCACACCTGGTTCTCATCATTACACACACCTGGTTCTCATCATTACACACACCTGGTCCTCATCATTACGCACACCTGGTCCTCTTCATTACACACACCTGGTCCTCTTCATTACACACACCTGGTCCTCTTCATTACCCACACCTGGTCCTCTTCATTACCCACACCTGGTCCTCTTCATTACCCACACCTGGTCCTCATCATTACACACACCTGGTCCTCATCATTACACACACCTGGTCCTCATCATTACGCACACCTGGTCCTCTTCATTACACACACCTGGTCCTCATCATTACACACACCTGGTCCTCATCATTACGCACACCTTGTCCTCATCATTACACACACATGGTCCTCATCATTACACACCTGGTCCTCTTCATTACACACTCCTGGTCCTCATCATTACCCACACCTGGTCCTCATCATTACCCACACCTGGTCCTCATCATTACCCACACCTGGTCCTCATCATTACCCACACCTGGTCCTCTTCATTACACACACCTGGTCCTCTTCATTACACACACCTGGTCCTCATCATTACACACACCTGAACATCATTAATTCCTTGATTACTCTCCCTTCATTTCAGTAGCCATTAGTCACTAGGTAGTATTGCTTTTGATTCACGTCCTGTACTCTTCTCATGTTTTATTAATCTGCATTTATCGTTATGAAACTGACCTTCTACACCTGCTTCCTGACTGCTGGTGTATTCGCAACAGGAAATAGCAGAGAAAACAACTACAAACAGCATCAGAGGCAGCAGAAACAACAAGGCTAAAAAGATACGCCAGAAGCTAAGAGTAACAGGAGGTTGATGGTAGGAAATCATTCTTCCAAGGCTCTGTAGTCTATCTTCTATGATGGACAGTGAGGTGACAGTTAGGACTGAGCCAGCATGTTTGTGTCTTGTTTTGCTACATGAGTTCTTATTCATAGCCCCCTCTCTACAACTACGCACGCACACACACACACACGCACAAACGCACGCACACACACACAAACACACGCACGCACGCAAACAACCTCACACACGCACACGCACACAAACGCACGCACGCACGCGCAAACGCACACACAAACACACGCACGCACGCAAACAACCACACACACACACACGCACGCACACACAAACACACGCACGCACGCACGCAAACAACCACGCACACAAACGCACGCACGCGCAAACGCACACACAAACACACGCACGCACACACAAACACACGCACAAACAAACGCACGCACACACAAACACACGCACACACAAACACACGCACGCACACACAAACACACGCACGCACACACAAACACACGCACGCACACACAAACACACGCATGCACACACAAACACACGCACGCACACACAAACACACGCACGCACACACAAACACACGCACACACGCACACACGCACACGCACACACAAACACACGCACACACACACATACGCACACACAAACACACGCACGCACACACAAACGCACGCACGCACACACAAACGCACGCACACACAAACACATGCACGCACACACAAACACACGCACACACAACCACACGCACACACGCACGCACATACAAACACACGCACACACAAACACACGCACGCACGCACACACAAACACACGCACACACGTGCGCACACACAAACACACGCACGCACACACAAACACACGCACACACAAACACACGCGCGCACATACACACACACAGCTTTGACTTTGGCTGTAGCCCCTTTGCCTCTCCCTCTTCAATATTTAGTAGCTGCTTCTCAATCGCGGTTTGGTTTCCGCCCAGGGGGAAGAATTTTCCTCATCTTCAATTTGAATGAGGTTCTTCTCCGAGGGGTGTGTGTATGTGTGTGCGAGGTGACTCTGCGGCAGTAGAATAAGGAGGTGAAATTACCCAGAAAGCATTTCTACATGAATAATAGAACATGTTCCTCCACTTCCTCACCCCCAAAACTTTTGTCACAACTTCTTTCACATCCCCTGACACTGTTCGTGTATTAATGTCTTTATGATACAGTGTGAATGGGGATGTGTATTAATGCCTTCTCTCCTTCCCCTCCTCTCCTTCATCCTCTCCTTTCCTCCTCTCCTTCCCCTTCTCTCCTTCCCCTCCCCTCTCCTTCATCCTCTCCTTTCCCCCCTCTCATTCGTCCTCTCCTTCCCCTCCTCTCCTTCCCATCCTCTCCTTTCGCTCCTCTCCTTCCCTTCCCCTCCCCTCTCCTTCCCTTCCCCTCCCCTCTCCTTCCCTTCCCCTCTCCTTCCCCTCCTCCCCTTCCTCTCACAATGGTTGTGGTTCTACAGAAGAGGGAAAGGAGCTACTGAACTACCCAGCTACCCAGGGGGTGCACACACACACACGCACACGCACACACACACACACTGCGGCTTGTTACAGTAATGTTGCGGTCTTTATATATTCCTGAAAGACATCAGGAGGGAGGGAGAGAGAGAAGATAGCGACAGACAGATATAGAGAGGAAGGAGAGAGCAGATATAGAGAGGAAGGAGAGAGCAGAGAGAGGGAGAGAGAGAAGATAGTGACAGACAAAGATAGAAAGGAAGGAGAGAGATTATAGAGAGAGGGAGAGAGAGAAGATAGCGACAGACAGACATAGAGAGGAAGGAGAGAGAGAGAAGATAGGGACAGACAAGATAGAGAGGAGGAAGGAGAGAGAGAGAGAAGATAGGGACAGACAGAGATGGAGAGGAAGGAGAGAGAGAGAAGATAGGGACAGACAGAGATGGAGGAAGGAAGTGAGAGATAGGGACAGACAGAGATGGAGAGGAAGTGAGAGAGAGAGAAGATAGCGACAGATAGAGAGGAAGGATAGAGAGAGAGCAGAGCTATATGCTACTGCAGAGCTGTAGTCTAACTGCATACCAAACAGAATAAAACAACAGAAGAGAGATTCTCTTTGTATCATCCTCTCTTCTCCTCTCCTCCCAGTACCTCTGGCTCTAGCCAGTCAAAACACATCTACACACAGTTTAAGAGGTCAATAAGAGAGGTCTGGTGTATCTATCTACTGCATCAGATGGATGGAAGGAGAGCGTTCTGGTGTGTCTATCGCTCACCTACCAAGAATTCACAAAATGGGACAAAGAGAGAGAGAGTGAGAGAGAGAGGGGGATGGAGAGAGAGAGAAGGATGGAGAGAGAGAATGGGATGGAGAGAGAGAGAGAGAGAAGGAGAGGGATGGAGAGGGATGGAGAGAGAAAGAGAGGGTTGGAGAGAGAAAGAGAGGGATGGAGAGAGAAAGAGAGGGATGGAGAGAGACAAAGAGAAGGATGGAGAGAGGGAGAGAGGGATGGAGAGAGAGAAAGAGAGGGATGGAGAGAGAAAGAGAGGGATGGAGAGAGAGAAAGGGAGAGGGATGGAGAGAGAGAAAGAGAGGGATGGAGAGAGAAAGATGGAGAGAGAGAAAGACAAGGATGGAGAGAGAGAGGGATAGAGAGAGAGAGAGAGAGAGAGAGAGAGAGAGAGATGGGAAGGGAGGACAACCAGAGAAGGATGGAGAGAGAGAGAATAATGGAGAGAGGGATGGAGATGGAGAGAGGAGAGAGATAAAAAGGGGATGGAGAGAGAAAGAGAGGGATGGAGAGAGAAAGAGGGATGGAGAGAGATAAGAGAGGGATGGAGAGAGAGAAAGGAGAGGGATGGAGAGAGAAAGAGAGGGATGGAAGAGAGAGAGAGAGAGAGAAGGAGAGGGATGGAGGGATGGAGAGAGAGAGGGATGAGAGAGATAAAGAGAGGGATGGAGAGAGAAAGAGAGGGATGGAGAGAGAAAGAGAGGGTTGGAGAAAGAGAAGGAGAGGGAGGGATTGAGAGAGAAAGAGAGGGTTGGAGAGAGAGAGATGGAGAGAGAAGAGAGGGATGGGGAGAGGGATGAAGGGATGGAGAGAGAAAGAGAGGGATGAGAGAGAGGGATGAGAGAGAGAGGAAGAGAGGGATGGAGAGAGAAAGAGAGGGATGAGAGAGAAAGAGAGGGATGGAGAGGGAGATAAAGAGAGAGAGAGAGGGATGGAGAGTAAGGGTGGGTTGGAGAGAGAGAGAGATGGGAAGGGAGGACAACCAGAGAAGGATGGAGATAGAGAGTGATGGGAAGGGAGGCCAACCAGAGATGGAGGGATGTTTGAAAGCAAGACAACAGATGGGGAGTTGTTTGTCATGTTGTTTCATGTTGTCTAAAGGGACGAATCCTTTTAAAACATGCAGTGTCATTCAGAGAGGAGAGGACAGTGGGCAACACGTGACTTGGACTGAAAGCACCAAGTCTCAGATATTAATGGATTCCTTAGTGGTCCACACACAGCGATTGAAGTCAGTCCATTGCTCAAGAGTGTCACATCGCAGGCAGCACAACATGGAGAGCAGAGGGTTATTTTTGTTAATGTAAATTGTATGTTTGTCTTTCCACTCTGTGTCTGTCAGGTGTTCCATGGCTTTTAATAGAGGCGTGGTTGCATGTCTTTGATAGAGGCGTGGTTCCATGTCTTTGATAGAGGCGTGGTTCCATGTCTTTGATAGAGGCGTGGTTCCATGTCTTTGATAGAGGCGTGGTTCCATGTCTTTGATAGAGGCGTGGTTCCATGTCTTTGATAGAGGCGTGGTTCCATGTCTTTAATAGAGGCGTGGTTGCATGTCTTTGATAGAGGCGTGGTTGCATGTCTTTGATAGAGGCGTGGTTCCATGTCTTTGATAGAGTGGTTCGTGGTTCCATGTCTTTGATAGAGGCTTGTTTTTGATAGAGGCGTCCATGTCTTTGATAGAGGCGTGGTTGCATGGCTTTGATAGAGGCGTGGTTGCATGGCTTTGATAGAGGCGTGGTTGCATGGCTTTGATAGAGGTGTGGTTGCATGTCTGTGATAGAGGCGTGGTTCCATGTCTTGGATAGAGGCGTGGTTGCATATCGTTGTAAGTGTGTTGGTTTAGTATTAGAGCATGGATGATTAGATTTTTATTTTAGGTCTTGTGAGATGGGGTGTGTGCAGTATGCCTGAGGGTGCAGTATGCCTGGGTATGCAGTATGCCTGAGGGTGCAGTATGCCTGAGGGTGCAGTATGCCTGAGGGTGCAGTATGCTTGAGGGTGCAGTATGCCTGAGGGTGCAGTATGCTTGAGGGTGCAGTATGCCTGAGGGTGCAGTATGCCTGGGTATGCAGTATGCCTGGGTATGCAGAATGCCTGAGGGTGCAGTATGCCTGGGTATGCAGTATGCCTGAGGGTGCACTATGCCTGGGGGTGCAGTATACCTGAGGGTGCAGCATGCGTGGGTATGCAGTATGGCTGAGGGTGCACTATGCCTGAGGGTGCAGTATGCCTGGGTATGCAGTATGCCTGAGGGTGCAGTATGTCTGAGTGTGCAGTATGCCTGAGGGTGCAGTATACCTGGGGTGCAGTATGCCTGAGGGTGCAGTATGCCTGGGTATCCAGTATGCCTGAGGGTGCAGTATGCCTGAGGGTGCAGTATACCTGAGGGTGCAGTATGCCTGGGGTCCAGTATGCCTGAGGGTGCAGTATGCCTGAGGGTGCAGTATACCTGAGGGTGCACTATGCCTGAGGGTACACTATGCCTGAGGGTGCACTATGCCTGAAGGTGGAGTATGCCTGAGGGTGCAGTATGCCTGAGGGTGCAGTATGCCTGAGGGTGCAGTATGCTTGAGGGTGCAGTATACCTTAGGGTGCAGTATGCCTGGGTATGCAGTATGCCTGAGGGTGCAGTATGCCCGAGGGTGCAGTATGCCTGAGGGTGCAGTATACCTGAGGGTGCAGTATGCCTGGGTATGCAGTATGCCTGGGTATGCAGTATACCTGAGGGTGCAGTATGCCTGTGTATGCAGTATGCCTGAGGGTGCAGTATACCTGAGGGTGCAGTATGCCTGGGTATGCAGTATGCCTGAGGGTGCAGTATACCTGAGGGTGCAGTATGCCTGGGTGTGCAGTATGCCTGAGGGTGCAGTATGCCTGAGGGTGCAGTATGCCTGGGTATGCAGTGTGACTGTGCAGTATACCTGTGAGGGTGAGTGCCTATGTACATGTGTATTAGTCTTGAGTATGTGCATGTGTATGCATGTCTGTGTGTGCTCATGTCTGCTCACTGGTCTGCATCTGTGTGTGTAAGCATCTCTCTCTCTGTGTCTTTCTCATCTCTCTCTCTCTGCATGCTGGGAGTGTTTGGTGCATGCTGGGAATTGTATGAGTGAGTGTTGTGTAGAAGTTAGATATCTTTGTTTTTCTTTTACGTTTCCTTTTCTTATGCTATCTTTTTTTCTTCCTCTGCATGATTAAGGTTATCATTATTTTTATTTGGTTGTTGTGGTATAACTAAGTATATTGTTTTTCGTGTCGAAATTACCCTGGGTTTGGCGGGGGTGGCGACCCACTTGGGGACGCCGTCCCTGTCACTTCGGCATGGCTTTAGGTGTGTTACTGAAGCTACTGTCACCTCGGAGGAGTTTCTGGTCGCCGTAGGAGAGAAGGTAGGACATGAAAATGTTGCTTATGTGTCACGGATGAATAAAGCGGTGGTGGTTTTTCTTAAAAAAGAGTGTCTGGTTGATCGGATGGTTGAGCATGGCGTACTTCTTAAAGAAGAGAGTCTGGTTGATCGGATGGTTGAGCATGGCGTACTTCTTAAAGAAGAGAGTCTGGTTGATCGGATGGTTGAGCATGGCGTACTTCTTAAGAAGAGTGTCTGGTTGATCGGATGGTTGAGCATGGCGTACTCCTTAAAGAAGAGTGTCTGGTTGATCGGATGGTTGAGCATGGCATACTCCTTAAAGAAGAGACTCTGGTTGATCGGATGGTTGAGCATGGCGTACTTCTTAAAGAAGAGTGTCTGGTTGATCGGATGGTTGAGCATGGCGTACTTCTTAAAGAAGAGTGTCTGGTTGATCGGATGGTTGAGCATGGCGTACTTCTTAAAGAAGAGTGTCTGGTTGATTGGATGGTTGAGCATGGCGTACTTCTTAAAGAAGAGACTCTGGTTGATCGGATGGTTGAGCATGGCGTACTTTAAAGAAGAGTGTCTGGTTGATCGGATGGTTGAGCATGGCGTACTTCTTAAAGAAGAGTGTCTGGTTGATCGGATGGTTGAGCATGGTGTACTTCTTAAAGAAGAGTGTTGGTTGATCGGATGGTTGAGTGGCGTATTAAAGAAGAGTGTCTGGTTGATCGGATGGTTGAGGATGGCGTACTTCTTAAAGAAGAGTGTCTGGTTGATCGGATGGTTGAGCATGGCGTACTTCTTAAAGAAGAGTGTCTGGTTGATCGGATGGTTGAGCATGGTGTACTCTTAAAGAAGAGTGTCTGGTTGATCGGATGGTTGAGGATGGCGTACTTCTTAAAGAAGAGTGTCTGGTTGATCGGATGGTTGAGCATGATCGGATGCGTACTTCTTAAAGAAGAGTGTCTGGTTGATCGGATGGTTGAGCATGGCGTACTTCTTAAAGAAGAGAGTCTGGTTGATCGGATGGTTGAGCATGGCGTACCTCTTATAGGAATGTTTATTCAAGTTACGAAATGTACCGCCGTTTATTCCCAATGAGCTGTTGGAGCGCGAGTTATCGCGGTTTGGGAAGTTCGCCAGTTCAATTAAGATTGTCCCGTTGGGTTGCAAACACCCGGCGATGAAACAGGTTATGTCGTTTCGGCGACAGGTGTTTATGTTTTTGGAATCACCCGACTTTAGAGTTATTGTTTAAAGTCAAGTATGACAATAGACTGTACATGGCTTATGCTAGTACGGGTAGTCAACGGTGTTTTGAGTGTGATGATGTTGGCCATAAAGCGATATGCTTGCCCGAAAAGGTAGAGGGGGGGGGGCAGGTGGTCCTCGTAACGCCTGGGCCCACTGATGTAGGGAGAGGTGGGCCTCGTAACGCCTGGACCCACTGATGTAGGGAGAGGTGGGCCTCGTAATGCCTGGGGCCCACTGATCTAGGGAGAGGTGGGCCTCGTAACGCCTAGACCCACTGATGTAGGGAGAGGTGGGCCTCGTAATGCCTGGACCCACTGATGTAAGGAGAGGTGGGCCACGTAATGCCTGGGGCCCACTGATCTAGGGAGAGGTGGGCCTCGTAACGCCTGGGGCTCACTGATCTAGGGAGAGGTGAGCCTCATAACGCCTGGACACACTGATGTAGGGAGAGGTGGGCCTCGTAATGCCTGGGGCCCACTGATGTAGGGAGAGGTGGGCCTCGTAACGCCTGGACCCACTGATGTAGGGAGAGGTGGGCCTCGTAACGCCTGGACCCACTGATGTAGGGAGAGGTGGGCCTCGTAACGCCTGGGGCCCACTGATGTAGGGAGAGATGGGCCTCGTAACGCCTGGGGCCCACTGATGTAGGGAGAGATGGGCCTCGTAATGCCTGGGCCCACTGATGTAGGGAGAGGTGGGCCTCGTAACGCCTGGGCCAACTGATGTAGGGAGAGGTGGGCCTCGTAACGCCTGGGCCCACTGATGTAGGGAGAGGTGTGCCTCAACGCCTGGGGCCCACTGATGTAGGGAGAGATGGGCCTCGTAACGCCTGGGGCCCACTGATGTAGGGAGAGATGGGCCTCGTAATGCCTGGGCCCACTGATGTAGGGAGAGGTGGGCCTCGTAATGCCTGGGGCCCACTGATGTAGGGAGAGATGGGCCTCGTAACGCCTGGGGGCCCACTGATGTAGGGAGAGATGGGCCTCGTAATGCCTGGGCCCACTGATGTAGGGAGAGGTGTGCCTCGTAATGCCTGGGGCCCACTGATGTGGGGAGAGATGGGCCTCGTAGCCTGATGGGCCCACTGATGTAGGGAGAGATGGGCCTCGTAATGCCTGGGCCAACTGATGTAGTGAGAGATGGGCCTCGTAATGCCTGGGCCCACTGATGTAGGGAGAGGTGGGCCTGTAACGCCTGGGCCCACTGATGTAGGGAGAGGTGGGCCTCGCGCCTGGGGCCCACTGATATAGGGAGAGGTGGGCCTCGTAACGCCTGGGGCCCACTGATATAGGGAGAGGTGGGCCTCGTAACGCCTGGGGCCCACTGATATAGGGAGAGGTGGGCCTCGTAACGCCTGGACCCACTGATGTTGGGAGAGGTGGGCCTGTAACGCCTGGGGCCCACTGATGTAGGGAGGAGATGCCCACAGCAGCAAATGGGGTTCAGGTGGGGCTAGTCTCCCAGGTAGTGGAGGAGATGCCCACTACAAGTGATGGGGATACAGGAGGGGGTTCAGGTGGGGCTAGTCTCCCAGGTAGTGGAGGAGATGCCCACTACGAGTGATGGGGTACAGGAGGGGTTCAGGTGGGGCTAGGAATAAGAGGGCTTGGGTGTTGAAGTAATAAAAGAGAAATTAAGTTTTTCTACAAGGGACACATATTGATGAGGCTACTGAAGTTGACTGGGGTATGTGGTGGGAGGGGCAGCATGTACTCAGTCACGTTTATGCTCTTAATGAGGGTACAGAGCGTATTGTTGGTTTTGATAAAATAAAGGAAACCTTAAGACAGTGTGATCAAGAGGGGTGTATGGTTTTAGGGGGGGGGACTGGAACTTTACAGTGGATTTTACTGTTGACCTCACTGCTGAAGAACCTCACCTGCGGTCAGCCACTTGCCTGTCTGGCCTATTAACTGAGTTTGAGCTTTCTGATGTGTGGAGAGTTAGAAATGTGAAAGTTATGCAGTACACATGGCTAAAGGTTAATGAAGGTCGTGTCAGCGCAGCAAGGTTAGACAGGTTGTATGTATCTGATCACTACTGTAGTAGGGTTGGAAGGTTAGACAGGTTGTATGTATCTGATCACTAATGTAGTAGGGTTGGAAGGTTAGACAGGTTGTATGTATCTGATCACTACTGTAGTAGGGTTGGAAGGTTAGACAGGTTGTATGTATCTGATCACTACTGTAGTAGGGTTGGAAGATTAGACAGGTTGTGTGTATCTGATCACTACTGTAGTAGGGTTGGAAGGTTAGACAGGTTGTATGTATCTGATCACTACTGTAGTAGGGTTGGAAGGTTAGACAGGTTGTATGTATCTGATCACTACTGTAGTAGGGTTGGAAGGTTAGACAGGTGGTATGTATCTGATCACTACTGTAGTAGGGTTGGAAGGTTAGACAGGTGGTATGTATCTGATCCCTACTGTAGTAGGGTTGGAAGGTTAGACAGGTGGTATGTATCTGATCCCTACTGTAGTAGGGTTGGAAGGTTAGACAGGTTGTATGTATCTGATCACTAATGTAGTAAGGTTGGAAGGTTAGACAGGTTGTTTGTATCTAAGCACTACTGTAGTAGGGTTGGAAGGTTAGACAAGTGGTATGTATCTGATCACTACTGTAGTAGGGTTGGAAGGTTAGACAGGTGGTATGTATCTGATCACTACTGTAGTAGGGTTGGAATGTTAGACAAGTGGTATGTATCTGATCACTACTGTAGTAGGGTTGGAAGGTTAGACAGGTGGTATGTATCTGATCACTACTGTAGTCACTATTACTGTAGTAGGGTTGACAGGTGTGATATTACTCCTGTGGGTTTCTCTGATCACCATAATGTGTCTGTTGATATTCACTTGTCCTGTCCACCAAGGTCATCACCTTACTGGTATTTTAATGTTAAGTTGTTACATGATGTCATGTTTTGTGAAAGGTTTTTTGTTTTGGGAGAAATGGGGAGCTACAAAAGGGACATTTGAGTCCTTGAGACAATGGTGGGAGGTTGGGAAGGTGTGTGTCTTGTCAACAGTATACTGCTCTGTCTCATATTCAACTTAAAGAGACTATCAACGCCCTTGAACAGGAAATCAAATCTATTGACTTGAAGTTGCTCACTCAGAATGACCCCGGACTAGTCATGACAGGACAAGAGACATGAACTGAGGTCGTTTCGACACGAAAGAATGACGGGTGCCTTGATTTAGGTCTTGTTTTGCTTCCCTAAAGGATATGGACGCACCGAGCGCTTTAAAAAAAGAAACCTAGGACAGTCGACACTGCAACGTAAACAGGTGGTCTGCCTTCGTCTCCCTGATTGGAAGGTGACCACGGATGACAGTGAAATGCACCAACATGCGGTGGATTTTTACTCTGCCTTCTATAAGGCGGAGGATTGTGATTCTCTGTGTACTGAACAGTTGTTACACGGTCTTCCTCAATTGGGCACCTGACCAGAGAGCTGTTTTGGACTCTGACATTACTCTGCAGGAGCTATCCACTGGGCCCACTGCAGTTATGCAGCTCCCAACAGGCCGAGCCCCTGGCATCGATGGTTTACCATCTGAGTTTTATAAGCACTTTTGGGGGTCTATTGGGGAGGATTTTTATGGAATGG